>NC_091470.1:200341930-200509430 GCF_036971445.1 Narcine bancroftii | reverse complement strand
CAATCCAAGTATGAGCCAAGCCCAAGCTTCTACTTTTTTAAAATTTCACAGAAGTTCTTAGTTTAAGAATTTTAGTGATTGTGCAATGTTCTATACAACTTTCCCAGAGGAAGAGCAGAGGTTAGATGCAGATAAAAGCTCTCTCTGCAGTGTCCCATTACACACACCCAGCACAAGAAAGTGGGCATTGGGGATGCCCTGTATCTGGCCAACCATATTCCATCTGTATGGAGCCAACTTCAATGTTCAATGTTCAAAATTCAGATACATTACATTCTTTTTCCAGTGGGCCAGACAGAATTTCTACTTATATCAGTAATGCAAAACACTGTACTCAAGATACATATACAAAAGAGAGAAGTGTAAACAAAGAAAGAAATGTAAACAAACTGACTGTGCAATACAGAAAATAAATATTCAATAATAAATAATGTGCAATACAAAAGTTCTTAAATGAGTCGCTCATTGGTTTTGCAGTTTAGGAGTCGAATGGTAGAGGGGTAGCAACTGTTTATGAACCTGGTGGATGCGAGTCTTGTGGCACCGATACCTCTTTCCTGATGGTGGCAGCGGGAACAGAATGGTGTGGATCTTTGATGATCACTGCTGCTCTCCAACGGCAGCATTCCCTGTAGATTTTCTCAATGGTGGGGAGAACTTAGCCTGGGCTGCATCCACTACTTTTTCATGGCTTTCCGCTCAGAGGGATTGACAGGCCCTTACCAGGCTGTGATGAAGCCAGTGAATACGCTTCCTATTATGCATCTGTAGAATTTTGCCAAGGTTTCCAATGTCATACCAAACCTCCGCAAACTCCTGAGGAAGTAGAGATGCTGATGTGCTTTCTTCACAATGACATTGGTGTGTTGGGTCCAGGAAAGATACTCAGTGACAGTGAATCACAGGAATATAAATTTGCTCATCCTCTCCAACTCTGATTCCCCCTTTGATCACTGAGTTGTGCACCTCTAGTTTTCCCTTCCTAAAGTCTAGTCAGCTCCTTGATTTAGGTGACATGAGGTTGTTGTTCATACACCATTCAACCAAATTTTCAATATCCCTCTCGATGTTGACTCATCACCCATTTTTATACAACCCACTACCGTGCTATTATCAGCAAAATTGTAGGTAGAGTTATTGTCATACCAAGTCACACAGTCATAGGTGTAAAGTAGACCAGGGGGCAACTAATGCAGCCCTTTACAGCAAGTGAGGACATCCAGGATCCAGATCTTGGAGTTTGTTGATCAGTTTTGGAGGTTTTGATGCTGAATACCAAACCGTAGTCGCTAAAGAGCATCCTGATGCATGTACCTTTGCTGTCCAAGCGTTCCAGGGATTTATGTGGAGCCAATGAGATGATCTCTGCTGCAGACCTGTTGCTCTGTAGGCAAGAGACTGACAATTTGGTTCTGTGTGGAACTCTCTTCAGGTGGACTTCTTGCAGGAAGAGAGGAGACTGGTGATGTGGACCACAACATTCTATCTTTGAGTCTTGCTGAGCCCCACTGGGGAAGCTTAGTCAGTCAACTGGCAAGATGGAGGCAAAAGATACCATCCAGATGGGACGTTGAACCAGACTGTTTTCTGAGATAGGCCCAAGTTAAAGTCATAAACCAGCTGTTGCCCTCTGCATTCTGCTTCCATTTGGAACTGTGATTGCAATACTGGATGAGCAGGGATCTGCGTTGAGAATGCTATTCAGGTTCTTTTCTTTTGGGCGGTTCATAGATTTTGGGCCAAGTGCCATTTCCATTTTCATAGCCGCCCCTGTCTGAGTGTCTTAAAGGCCAAGTACCTCAAGTTATAGTTGTACTTCACCCCATCACTCTTGAATGAATCCTCATTCAGTGGAGATGAGGATGTGGGGGGGGGGGGGGGGCGGAGGGGGAAACGGGGATTGTGAGCCAGTTGAGAACATCCCTATTGGACTGTTCCTGATCATGACCATGTCCAAGGAGTAGATCAGTGAGGGTTCCATACAAGCTGAATGCCTGCCCCTCTTCTGAGAATAAATCCATGCCTGGGTGCTATAAGAGACTGAGCACATGCTTACCCTCTGGGTCCAGTGGGCTGGCATGCACCCTGGACCAAAAGGATAATGTTTTAAGAATAATATAAATAGGTTAGATATTAAGTAAACTCCCTGTACACCATCCCATCTATCTCTCTCTCTCTCACACACACACACAATTCTACTTGTTTTATAATAGTGATGGATAAAGTTGAAATTGAAACTGGAGCTAGCATTAGACAAAAACGTCAATGGTTGATTGAAAGAGGCTGTTAGCAGGTAAAGGGATGTCTAACAATTTGGAGGCTGTTAGAAGCGAGATTGTGAGAGCTCAGGACCAACGTATTCCTAATAAAGAGAAGGGTGAGTCCAGGAAAGTTCAAAAAACTCAGAATTATTGTCAGATTACATGTATGACATACAAACTTGAAATTCTTTTTCCTGTGGGCCAGGTAGAATTTCTACTTATCCTCAGTGGAAAAAAAACTGTACTCAAGAAAACATACATATATATATATATATATATAAAAAAAGAGAGAAATGTAAACAAACTGTATGCAATATAGAAAAACATAATTATTCAGTAATCAATAATGAGCAGTAGGAGGTAACTCTGGTTGACCAGGCTGAGAAACAGCTTCTTCCCACGGGCAGTGAGAACTGCTCACACTGACCCTCTGAGACTCTAACATTTACTAAACAATATTTTTTATATATTTGTCCTCCATATGTATTGTTTATCTGCATGTATATCTGGTTCTGTAACAAGGACCAGAGAACACAGTTTTGTCAGGTTTTACTTGCACAATTGGATAATAAACCTGGACTTGAAATTGACAAGAGACATGGAAACTATCCTCAGGAAAAAGAAGGCTTGTTAGGTATAGGCAGCTTGGAGAATACAAGAGATGTAAAAGTTCATGGGAGAGGAAAACAGTAAGAGCAGAAGATCAACTAAGGACGAAACAGGACCCCTTAAGGATTTATGTCATCAATGTAGTCTTAGATCAGTGATTTTCAAACTTTCTCCCAAACTCACTTTCCTCCTAAAGTAATCCCTATGCCATAAGTGCTCTGTGATTAGTAAGGGATTACTTAAAGTTGGAAGAGAAGTAGAGAATCACTGCTCTCGACCCAATTGTGACTGAAATATTTTGCTTGAGAAAAATTGTCATTGGCCCATTTCCTTTGGAGTTATGAAATAGTCCACAAAAGTCAATGAGGGACGATTAAACCACTAATTTTCAAACCTTTTTCTTTCAACTCACATAGTAAATGGAGAGCACTGTAGGACAGACCAACCTTGGGAAACAAGTACATAATTTCCTGAAACTGCCGACTCATGAGACAGTGTGGTGAGGAATGCTGGCTTTCATCAATAGGGCATTGAGTACAAGATTTGGGACATTATATAACTGGGATCACTCTGGGACCACACCAGGTGACACCATCAGAGGGGGTGACACCAAAATGACAGTCCATAAAATTTTTGTGCAGTGTTTCAGCAGATATGTATTAATTTTAATTAAAATATCCCTGTAGTTAGTTATAACAAAACCATTTTTTGTAAGCCCAGCTTGCACGCATCAATATACCTTCAAGGCTAAAACTCAATGCTAACTTACTCTTTGAACCTTCTAATGCGCTCTGGTCAGAGCTGACATTATTACCCAATTACAATGATGCTTTGAATCATGTGGTTTCGTCTGCACACGCTACAAGCACGCGCTGTTGTTTTCGTTGCTCCTGCTGTTTTTTTATAGTCGTTGCTTTTGTCATATTTTCTGGTGTTTTAGCTACAATATTATGGCAATTAATATTTGTGAACCAAAATCAATAACGCTTTTGAGAATGAAGTCATAATTAAAAAAGAAAGAGAAAATTAGAAAGACTTCCACTCAGTTACTAATAATGTTGTAACTACTAATGTTGTAATTCAATGTAGAAAGATTTTACAAAACAATTTTGTTGTTAGCATTCAAATAATCTAAGAAACCTTATATTTTAGCAATTTACAACTATATATCACATATTAGTCTAACAGGAGGAGGTCCGGGGGAGGAGGTGACACCATGAGTTACCACACTGGGTGACACCAATCCGAGTGATGCCACTGCGTTATATTACAACTCTACAAGATATCAGTGAGACTGCACTTGGAATATTGGGTGGATTTCCTAGCTATAGGAAAGATGTTATTAAGCTGGAAAGTGTGCAGAAAAGATTCACAAGAATGTTGTCAGACTTGGATGTTCGAGTTACATGGAGAAACACAAAGCTGGGGTTGTATTCCCTGAAGCACTGGAGGACAAGGTGAAGGCAACCTTACTGAAGTATGCAAAATCAAGAAAAACGTAGATCAGGGTACAGTCTTATTTCCCCCCTGGTCAGGAAGTCTAAAACTAGAGGGCAGAGATTTAAATTTTTAAATTTAAACATACAGACTGAGAGCAAGGTAACAAGCCAAAGAGTCTGTGCCACCCAATTTACACCCCATTAATTTACAATTCCCAGTACGTTTTGAATGGTGAGAGGAAACTGGAGCCCCTGGGGAAAACCCACACAGAGACACAGAGAGAACTCCTTACAGACAGTGTGAGAATCAAACCCCTGTCTGGTCCTGATCGCTGGGAGCTGTAAAGGCGTTGCGCTAACTCCTAAGCTAACCATGCCACCCTAAGGTGAAGGGAAAGATTTAAAATGGATCAGAGGGGCACAATTTTCATCCCAAAGGTGGTGGGTATATGGAATGAGCCACTGGGGGAATGGTAGAGCTGGGTAGACATTTAGAAAGGTACATGGATAGGAAAGGTTCAGAAGGATATTGGCTAAGGGCATGGAAAATTAAGTGGTTCAGATAGGCACCAGGATTGACATGGACAAGTTGGGCTGAAGGGCTTGTTTCTATGTTAAACTGAGGCTCCATCAACTCTCTCAACTGGCCAGAAGGCTCCACGTACACCTCAAGGTGATAATTTAGTTACAATCAGATAAATGTATAGTGCCCTCCATAATGTTTGGGACAAAGACATATTTTCCTTTATTTGCCTCTGTGCTACAGTTTTAAATTTCTAATCAAACAATTCATATGATTAAAGAGCACATTCCAGATTTTATTTAAGGTTATTTGTATGCATTTTGGTTTGACCGTGTAGAAATGAGAGCACCTTTTGTATATAGTTCCCCTATTTCAGGGCACCATTAAATTTGGGATGCTTAGCTTCACAGGTATGTTGAACTGCTTCATTGGCACAGGTATAAGAGAGCAAGGCTTCCTTATAAGCTTTCGATCACCTTTGGAGTCTGCAGTTACCATATTTCAACACGAGGACCAGAGATGTGCCAATGAAAGTCAAAGATTTGGGACGTTATATAACTGCTGTCACTTGGTGACCACACTGGGTGACACCATCAGAGGGGGTGACACCAAAATGACTGTCCATTATCAGGCTGAAAAACAAGAATAAAACAGTAAGATACATTGCCCAAGCCTTAGGATGATCAAAATCAACAGTTTGGAACATAATTAAGAAGAAATAGCGTTCTGGTGAGGTCAATAATCGCAAAGGGACTGGTAGGCCAAGGAAGACCTCCACGGCTGACGACAGAAGAATTCTCATCATAATGAAGAAAAATCCCCAAACACCTGTCCAACTGATCAGAAGCACTCTTCAGGAGGCAGGTGCAGAAGACTTTATGAACAGAAATACAGACATTACTTTGCAAGGTGCAAACCACTATTTAGCCACATAAAGAGGATGGCCAGATTACAGTTTGCCAAGAAGTATTTAAAAGAGTCTGCAGAATTCTGGAAAAAAATCTTGTGGACAGATGAGACCAAGATTATCCTGCATCAGAGTGATGGCAAGAGTAAAGTGTGGAGGCATAAAGTATCTAAAGCACTCCACCTTATCTGTGAAACATGGTGATGGGAGTGTTATGGCCCAGGCATGTATGGTTGCCACAGATACTGATGCAATTATTTATATTGATGATGTAACTGCTGATGGCAGAAGCAAAATGAATTCTGAACTGGATAGAAACATCTTGTCTGCTCAAGTTCGAGCAAATGCCTCCAAATTCATTGGACAGTGCTTCATCCTACAGCAAGACAATGATCCCAAAAATGTTGTTCAAGCGACAAAGGAGTTTTTCAAAGCCACAAAATGGAAAATTCTTGAATGGCCAAGTTAGTCACACGCTCTTAATCCAATTGAGCATGCTTTCCATTTGCTGAAGAGAAAATTTAAGGGGACAAGACCCCAAAATAAGCAGGAGCTTGCAGAAGAGGCCTAACAGAGCATCACCAGAGAAGATACTCAGCACCTGGTGATGTTTATGAATCATAGAGTTCAAGCAGTCATTGCATGCAAGGGATATGCAACAAAGCACTACTTTAATATACCTACCATTTCAATGACTCAAATATTATGGTGCCCTGAAATAATGGGACTATGATTAAAAAATGCTGTAATTGCTACATGGTCAAACCAAAATATATACAAATAACCTTGAATAAAATCTGTAATCTGCTCTTTAATCACATGTGAATTGTTTGATTACAAATTTAAAACTGTAGAGCAAATGAAGGAAAAAAAATGTCTTTGTCCCAAACATTATGGGAGCTTGTCCTGTATGAAATCCATTTGCCACTGTGGTTCCACTTTGGAGATTGTGGATTTGCAAAGAGGATCTGTAGAAGGATTCAAGGATCCTGCTTTCAATTCATACCAAGCAGCAGCATCGCAGGCTCTTCCCAGGGAAGTATGCAATGACAGACACGCAGTCCTGCTGGAAAACCATCAAGACATTGTTCAGCTGCCCGAAGCTTATTGGTCTTCCAGCACAGAGATGTGTTTGTGGGAATGTTGCCAATTGGAACACTCTAGGTGGCAGGAGTTTGGGCTGAGGCTTGGTGCATCAACAGAAAGGACTATAGTTCCACTGCTCGAAATTGAAGGGCTGAGACTGGTGGGGATGCCCCTCAAACAATTGAAGGGTGCATCTCCCCAAGGAGCCACATTAGAGGTAATTGTTCCACATTAAGTAATGATAGGCTAACACCTGAAAATATAGTAAAATCTCTGTTACCCGGAATTCAGGCAACTTGCAACCTCAAGAAACCAGCAAAAAAAAATTGCGGAAAATAAATGAGTAAAAAATACAGAAGTTCAAAATTGGTTCACCTTCCATTCATGCAACACACAGTCACAAGCAACCAAAAACATGCTCATCTGGCAGCTACCAATCCTGTAAGTGCTGGATACCAGGAGTTTTACTGAACATGGACTCACCAGAATGCTCTCCACAGTACACCTGTAGAAGTTTGAGAGTTTTCGGTAACATACCGAATCTCCTCAGACACCCCGCAAAGTATAGCCACTGGCAAGCCTTCTTTGTGATTGCATCAACATAGAGGTTCAAGGACAGACCCTCAGACATGTTGACAGCCAGGAATTTGAAGTCCTTGACCCTCTTCACTACTGAGCCCACTGCAGCATTCCCTGAAACTATGGTTCTCCCTCAACACCACACTTTTCCTTTACTCTCTTCCCCCGCCTCTTCCCGCCAACAGTATGGGTGAGATTTAACCATGTTCCTCTCAGGCACATGTCCATCATTTCAAGGGATAAGAAAGACCTGGTAACCTGGGACAAACAGTTCTTCCTCAGCCAACATGTGAACTGCATTATGGTCTTCTATACAGGATCTTCCTGTGCGTTATCCAAACTATAATGCTTCAAGGTACAGTTACAGGCTAAGAGATGCATAGGAACATCCTGAGGTTAGGAAAGATGCTGGGGAAGTGCGTCTCCCCCTTATTCCTGCCCATCTCCCTCTCCCTCGTGCCCAAGTGAAGAAATTACTCAGCCTACCCAGCTGAGCAAGGAGGATGAACCAACATCATGGAAGAAAGGAGACAGTTAGTACCCAAAACCGAGGGCTACTCTCTTGGGGACACAATGAATTAAACCTACGAAATCCTTCGACCAACAGTGTCAAGATTCACAAGACTTCTCTCTGAATAGGTGGCAAAAAAGGGACTAAAATAAATAAATCGTTGCTAAATCACCTGAAACTATCCTGTCAAGAAGAAATAATTACCCAGCAGGATCTCACAAGAACTTGCATGTTTATTTCAAGAAAACAGGCTTTCCTGTGATTTACAGCTAACATAGCTTGGCAAGGTTCGCGTAGCGATTAGCACGAGGCTATTTTAGCATCAGCATCCAGGGTTCGAATCCGACGCTGTCTGTAAGGAATTTGTACTTTCTCCCCATGGGTTTACTCCGTATGCTTTTGGTTCTTCCTATCCTTCAAAAACACCGGAGTTATAGGTCAATTCGGTGTAACTGGGCGACACGAGCTCGTGAGCTGAAAGGGCCTGAAATCATGTTGGATGTCTAAAAATAAATAACCCCTACATAGTAAAAATGCTTCATGGCAGCATTGTCAATTTTCTCATCAAAATAATTAAAAGACTATTCTCTAAATTTTATTTAGACTGTAGTCAGATCAAAGAATAAACTCCAGAGTTTAATTGTGGATATTGAATAGAAGCAATCAATCTTGCAATTTGTGCTTCCCATAAACAAGGCTCACCTTTGCACTTTACTGAGCTTGGGTAAAAGCATGTCATGTTTTTTTAAAATCCAGGCTTGCCCACTAAATTTCCTCTCAATTTCCTTCGAGTCCAAAAATCCTGTTGGTTCAGTGGCAAAAGTGCTTTAAGATGGTCAGCAGAATTGCAAGAGCCCTTTGTTTTGAACTCTGAGCTGTTCACTGATTGTTGTCCTAGTGTTCATGGCCTGCAATAATTAGCCAATAATATAAAGTGGCAGAACTAAGTTGATGACTCACTGGAGCCAGTTAGATGATAAAGCCCTTTAAAAATGATAATAACCATCCCTTGAACTTGCACCAAGCCAGCCTTTAATACTGCTTATTCCTGGGTCAGGCATCACACTGAACTACGATGTTTTAAGTGTTGGCTCCCTCTGCAAGTTGGTGATTAATGCCTACAGTATGCTAGTGACCAGCCCTGAAGATGGAAACTTAGGCAGCAAGCACTGAGTGTCACAGACAAAAATTTTGCCCCATCTCCAGACCCCTAAGGATAACCTGCTCCTTCCTTACCAGATAAGTTGCAAAGGTGGGAATGAACCCCAAGACTACAGATCTTACCCAAAGCACAACGAGTGCACCTAATCCTGCCAGTCTCCATACCCATTCTCCCTGACGGAGGTGCAAGAACCTACGAGAGATTGAGTCGTCTGGGACTGTACTCACTGGAAATGAAAAGAATGAAAAGGGATCTGATAGAAAATGTAAAATTAAGAAAAACATAGATAAGATAGAAGTAGGTAAATTGTTTCCATTGGTAGAGGAGACTAGAGCTAGGAGAGGGTAGTAGATTTAGGATGGAGATTAGTGCCCACTCACAAGAAAACTTGAAAGGATCCAACCCGGTCAGTAGGCTCCAAAATCAACTGCGTCCCTGCCCTACCTCGGAGGTCTCGTCCACCAGCGGCTTGAAAACTAAAATAGCCGACCCAGTTACTCCTATGACATCAGCATTTGTGTCACAGGGAAACCCTGGCTGAAGTGTCTGCCATGATCGGGTGGGAGAGAGGAGTCACTCCTGCGGGGGGGGGGGGGGGGGGGCAGAGGAGAGGGGTCACTGCCGCGGGGGGAGGGGGAGAGGGGTCGGGGGGCAACTGACGAAATTTGGCGGGGGGAGCGGAGGAGACTTACCGATAGTTCCCCTGAGTGCCGTGTCACTTACCGCATCATTGCATGGGCAGGATCCACCTTAAATCGCCGGGTTGGCAATTTAAAGGGTCCATCCCCTCAAAGCTGAAAAGGTGCTGGAAGTACTTTTGTCCCAGGAGGACTACCCAGGTGCTGCAGGTTAAAAGCACCTAGAGGAATTTGCTCCCTATTCAAGCAGTGGAGGAACTCAGCCAGTCGTTTCAATATATCTTTGTCTCCTATAGACCAGCTGAGTTCCTCCAGCATTTCGGTGTGTTTTTACTATAATCACAGTGTCTACAGACTTTTGTGCTTCATTGAAGCAGTGGAGGTGACCTCAGTAAGTATATTTAAGGCAAGGTTGGATAGGTTTCTGCAGTGCAAGGGAATTAAGGGATATGAGGAAAAGGCAGGTAAGTGGAGATGACCCCATCATCAGATCAGTCATGACTCATTGAATGGCGGGGCAGGCTTGACAGGCCTGATGGCCTTCTTCTGCTCCTATTTCTTATATTCTTTTGTACAGTGAAAATCACCTGCCATTTAAATCACCTGCCAAACTTACACCACCGCCTCCCCCCCCCCACCCCACCCCGGCAGTGTCTGAAGACTGTTATTATAAATATATAAATGCAAGATCAGAAACCAGAGGTGCTGTCCTTTGTGTGAGGGAACAGAACAAAAGGACACAGTAGCCAAGAGAAAGATTAGCCAGCCGTTTATCATAATGTTGATTGAGGAATCCCACTGTGCATAGATTAGTTGCCACCTTACATTTCATTAAAGGTAGCTTTTAAGGGCAGCAAAATGACAAATCTCATAGTGCCAGAGACACTGGTTTAATTCTGACCTCCAGTGCTGTGTGTGAAATTTGCTTTACCATCTGACTGTATATATACAACCTGGAGAAACTGCACTCTTCTGAACCACTATGCACACAATAATTAAAAATTGCATATCTTCACAAAGATATAATATAAATATTCCAAATAATCCACTAATTTCTTTGATAAGAGATGCAAGGCTACAATGTTCTATGACTGCATGGGTTTCCTTCAGCAGTTGTTTCCTCCCATATCCCAAAGATGTGGAATTTGTCAATTAGCTGGTCTCTGTAAATAACCCCTAGGTAAAAGGTAGAATCTGTGAACTCCTGGTGGGGGATTAAAAAAAAGGGGTCATCCAAGATATAAGGTCAGGCTTGATGACCAGCTTGGCCTCAGTCCTGTATCCATCGAACATCACAGCACAGAAATAGGCCCTTCGACTCTTCTAGTCTGTGCTGATCCATTTTTCTGCCCAGTCCCACTGACCTGCACCCAGTCCATAGCCCTCTATACCTCTATCACCAGGTACCTATTCAAATTCTTCTAAACTGTTAAAATTGAGCCTGTATTCACTACTTCAGATGGCAGCTCGTTCCACACTCCCAACACTCTCTGTGTGAAGAAGCTGCCCCTTAAGTTCCCTCTGAACATTTTCCCCTTTCACCCTTAACCCATGTCCTCTGGTTTGTATCTCACCTATCGTCAGTGGAAAAAGTCGACCTACATTTACTCTGTCTATCAGCCTCAATTTTAAATACCTCTTTCAGATCTCTTTCTTCTATGCTCCAGGGAATAAAATCCTAACCTGTTTAACCGTTCTCTGTAACTCATGCTGAATGGGTCCGTTGGCTCTGCAAAACTTGTTATGATAGGAGAGCTATTAAATGTTTGCAACCAAATAAATATTTCTAAACTGCACAGGCATAATGCAGGAATTGCAAAGATCAAATTGTACATGTGTAGCAGCCAGGAGAAAGGATCCAAAAGCCGCAAGTGATAAACATCCACCTTGGACACTAGGGAGAACTCTTCTGCTCTTCTTCCACTTGTGACATTGGATATTACGCATCCATCTTAGGCAGCAAATTCAGCCTTGACTCAATGTCCGAAATGGAAAACAGTCTCACCAGCAGCAAAATGTTCCTTCACCACTCCCCATCCATGTGAAGGGCTCAAGCCTGAAACATTGGCTCTGTATCTTTACCTTTGCTACATAAAGGCACTGTTTGACCTGCTGAGTTTCTCCAGCATTTGTGTGTTTTTTCACCTTTCTTCATCTACTCTGTCCACATTTTTCAATATTGGAAATGTTTCAATGAGATCCCCTCCTCATTCCCCTAAATTCCAATTAATACAGTCCAAGGGCCATCAAAAGTTCTTCATATTTTATTCACGGAATCATCCTAGTGATCCTCCTTCAAACTCTCTCCAATGTCAGTAAGTACATCTTTTTTTAAAACTGCTCACATTGCTCCAGTGCCTTACAAAGCCTCAGCTGTGATACCCACAAGTCAGGCAGTATCTTTGGAGAGAAAGGTTTTCCTCCATGAATGAACCGCTGAGCACCTCCAACATATTGGTATTTTTAGCTAAGATTTCTAGCCTCTGTGGTTCTTTATTTTGCTTTTCAAGGTATAAAGCAGAAGTATTATGTTCTGCTCACTCTACAGGCTTAAGCTTCTTGTCACCAGTTTCTCATTCTCCAACCCTTTCCACCACTGACCCCTGCCTTCAGCACATTCCAATAAAGCCTAAGGCAAGCTCAAGGAACACTCCCTGATCTACTCTGAATCCAGCCTCTCCACACAATTTGCACTTTTATGCTTTATTTTAGGATTTCTAGTCAATACCCCAAGTAATGGGTGGCACGGTTAGTGTAGCGGTTAGCACGACGCTATTACAGAGCCAGCACCCCGGGTTTGAATCTGCCACTGTCTGTATCCCCCTGTATATAAATGAAGACCACTGTTTGTCCATAACATGTATCTAGCCTTGATTCTCTTTGAACTGTAACAATATTAATATTTTGGGAGAATTTGTAAGATTTAGAGTAGGTCACATGCATACACACATTTTAAAACAGATCTTAGACTGAAGAATTCACATTGCAGGATCTCTGGAAAATGTTATGCACATTTCACAAGTAGGTGTTAATGGGTCATAAAATGCTTGCTGGAGTCAGGCTGTCTATCGGTACCCTTTCTGCAAAGTGCTCACAGAAAGGTCAATTCTGGATTTTGTTGATCTAACAACAGATGGAAAAGAAGAAAGAATTCCTGTTGTTTGCTGGAGAAGGTGGGGGTTTTGCAAGTCATGAGTCACCTGCTCTCCTTGGAGTTTCAGTTGGAAAAGAGAGAGTGTTGAGTTAACAGCTCAGTCAGTCAGTCAGTGGGTTCTCTGGTTTCTTCCCACCCTTCAAATAGTATGGGGCTGCAGGTTAATTAAGTGTAATTGGGTGGCATGAGCTTTAATACCCAGAATCTGCTTCTACTGTATTGTGAATATTTTTTTTTAATTAATGTGAGACGGTTCTGTGGTTCCCATTCACATGTCCTCCACTATGCCTTCTTACCCAGCCCCCATTAGAACCATAGACCATTATAGCACAGAAACAGGCCCTTTGGCCCTTCTAGTTTGTGCTGAGCTATTTTTCTGCCTAGTCCCATCGACTATTCTGCTACTCAGACTCTCTTCCTCTGCATCTGAAAGTTTGTTCTTCTCAGTTCTCCTGAAATCTTCATCCCTCTCCACAACATTGCCCGAACTGAAAAAAAAAAGAAGGTTGGTGGAGATGGGGGTGTGAGGGAGGAGGTTATAGAGGCATCAGTGTTAATGGCTTGTGGCACAGGTCCTAAACCCAATTGTATGTCTCTTCTGATCCTCTGCTACCCTTCTGGCCTATGTTTGTTGGAGGACAGTCCTGGGTGATGATGCATTAAAGAAGAGGAACAGTGTTCCGTCAAAAATTCTTGCCTCCTCTGCATCTAACATCACACTCTTCATACTCATCTCCCCATGTTGTTCTGGAATAGGGTGAAATGCAAAGCACGAAGTTCATGTTTGAACCCACAAGTGACCATATAATGCAGGTTTAACTGTCGATATATTGGATTAGCCTAATCAACAAATAAGACAGTATTACAAATCATGTATTTTATTAGATTGGGGGGGGGGGGTTAATCTGCAGAGATATTCCTGTTAAAAAATTTTGTATCTAAATTTCCAATAAACTTATTTCTCTTAACTTGAATCCAAAAAAAAAAAACATTGCCCGAACTGCTGAGTACTTCCAACAGAGCTAGTAGAACATGTTCATACAAAGGAGAGATGAAGACAAGGGTCCATCAACACAAGTCGGTCCTTGATAAATCCAAACGCGAATTCAGGAGATCATTCCTCAAATCAGGGAATGACTGAGGTGAACAACAGTGATGGTTAAAAGGGAGCAGGATAATCAAACAAGGAAGAAAGAAACAGATAATGGAGAGGGAGGAGGAATTTTCTGTGGGGCAGGAGGGCGAACAAGCAGAGGGGCTGAATAGCTTGGCAACATCTTTGCAAATCTTCTCTGAAAATCCAGAATTGATCAAGTAGTCTGGTGAAAGATCAGCATTGACACCATTCCTCAGCCACAGGTACAGACACAAAGTTCTAACAGTTCAAACACACGGACACAAAGCTGTGGGCTTCTCTATGTGAGAGAGATTGGATACAGACTGGGAGATCGCTCCGCTTGCTTCTTGATCCTCCAAAATATTCTGCTGTGGTGGCACACCACTAGGCATGCGAACTGGCCCCGCTTGTAATCCACGCGGCGGGGCAGCCGGCCAAAGTGGCCCCGTCGGGGGGGGGGGGCGGGGTTTCCCCTTCTTCTCAGCACAGGGGTCAGAAGCCTGCACTGGGGGACCACATGACGCCCGGGTGATGTCAGCACCCCCCCAGCGCAGTTCTCAGCCAGGTCCGGGCTGGGAGTACGTCCAGCCCAGCAGCCTGCAAGAAATCAGTTCTGCTCACTGAGCTCAACCCGTCTGGTTGTGTGTTCTTTCAGTAGTAGTGTACAGTTGGCGACCCCGACTGGTTCAAATGTCTTTGAACCCATCATGAGTGAACCTGGGATCAGTGCAGTAGCCGTCAAGCTACCTGACTTCTGGGTTCAGGAGCCAGAGACCTGGTTCGGCCACGTAGAGGTTCAGTTTCACCTCCACCAGATTTCATCTGACATGACCAAATTCTACCATGTGGTCACCGCCCTGGACCAGGCCACCACCAACTATGTGCTGCACCTCGTTCAGCACCCACCCGCCAAAGACAAATGTGAGACCATCAAGCGAGTGCAAACCAGCTCCCTCGGACTATCCAGGCACCAGTGTGCCACTCAGATGTTGCACCTCGACACCTTGGGGGACTGGTCCCCGATGGAGCTGATGGACGAGACGCTCACGCTCATGGGTGATCACACCAACTGCCCATTCTTCGAGCACATTTTCCTCGAACATCTGCCCAAGGACATCTGGCCATTACTGGCCCAAGAGAGCTTTACCGACCCGAGGAAGGTTGCTCAGAAGGCCCAAGAGCTATGGCTCGAGCGATTCCCGGAGGGCTCGGCGGTCCAGCAGGTCACAAGGCACGGGCATGACCACACCAAGCCTGCCCCTAGAGCTGCGATAGAGCATCTAGCCCCTGCAGGGGCCACCGAGAGCTTAACCAGGGGCACAGCATCCGCTCTAGGCCTCTGCTTCTACCACCAACATTGGGGAGCAAAGGCTCGGAAGTGTCCTCAGCCCTGCTCGTTCCAGGGAAATGAGCAGGCCAGCCGCTGTTAATGGCTGCGGCGGCTGGCCAAGGACACAGCTTCCTCTACCTGCGGGACTCAGTCAGCGGCCGGCGGTTCCTCGTCGACATTGGGGCCCAGATCAGTGTCATCCCAGCCACAGACATCGAGTTCAGGAACCGACCTCGAGGACTTCCCCTCCGTGCGGCCAACGCGACAGAGATCCAGACGTAGGGAGACAAGACAGTCCACTTCCAGATCAGCCGACGAAAGTTCTCGTGGAGGTTCACCGTCTCTTCCCTTCCGACCACCATTCTGGGTGCCGACTTCCTCCTCGCCCACGGGTTTCTGGTGGACATTCGGGGTAGGCGCCTGGTGGATGCCCGTACTTTCCAGGCCGTTTGCCTCGATGGCTTCCGCACAGAGAAGCCGCAAATGGCCACGATCAGCACGCCCAGAGACAATTTCCAGCGAATCCTGGATGAGTTTCCGACCCTCTTCAAGTCACAGTTCTCCGCTGCCTCGCCACGCCAGGACCAAGGCACGCCTGCTCCCATTTGACAAGCTCCAGGTGGCGAAGGAGTTCTCACATCTGTTGGAGCGGGGGATCATTTGGTGGTCCAACAGCCCGTGGGCCTCACCACTCCACCTAGTCCTGAAAGCCTCCGGTGGCTGGCGCCCCTGCAGAGACTATCGACGGCTTAACGAAGCAACAGTTCCTGACCGTTACCCCATCGTTCACATCCAGGATTTTATGGCCAACCTGCATGGTGCGAAGGTTTTCTCCAAGGTTGATCTGGTGCGCGAGTATCACCAAATACCGGTGCACCCTGAGGACATACCCAAGATGGCCATCCCCCCTTCAGCATGTTCGGATTCCTTCACATGCCGTTTGGGCTCAAACCTTCCAGCGCCTCATGGATTCAGTGGGCAGGGACCTGGATTTTGTCTTAATTTACTTAGACGACATCCTCGTTGCCAGCAGGGATCGGGCGCAACACAAGGCCCACCTGCTGGCCAATTTCGGCCTCACCATCAACCCGCCAAGCACAAAACACTCACCTGGACCCCAGAGGCTGGCAGTGCATTCAAGGCCACCAAGGACGCCCTCGAGGGCTACCATGCTCGCCCACCCACAAATCAACCTGCATATGGCGTTCTCCGTCGATGCCTCTGCCACAGCCATCGGTGGTGTCCTGGAGCAGCAGGTGAATGGACAATGGAAGCCGCTGGCATTCTTCAGCCGGCTTCTCCGCCCATCAGAGAGCAAGTATAGCGCTTTTGGCCATGAGTTACTGGGCATGTACCTGGCGGTGCTGCAGTTCCGCTATTTCTTGGAGGGGAGGACTTTTACCATCTTCACTGACCATAAACCCCTCACTCAGGCGCTCGCGATGGCAAAGGATCCCTGGTTGGCCCGCCAGCAGCGTCACCTCTTCTTCGTGTCAGAGTTTACCACCAACATTCGGCACAAGGTGGGGAAGGACAACGTGGTCGCCAATGCACTCTCACGACCGGCCATCTGTGCGATGACACCCGGCCTCAACTTCAACCAGCTTGCCCGGGACCAGAAGTCCGACAAGGAAACGCGTGCCTTCAGAACTGCCATCATAGGCTTGCGGTTCCGAGACCTCCTGACATCCTGTGCAACGTCTCGATGGGCACCCCGTGGCCAGTGGTTCCCCAGCAGTGGTGCAGGCAAGTCTCCCATCACATCCACGACCTTTCACACCCGTCCATCAGGTCCACGGTCCGGATGGTAGCAGAGCAGTTCACCTGGCAAGGGCTGCGGAAGCAGATCGCAGGCTGGGCCAGAACATACACCCATTGCCAGCTGTCCAAGGTACACAGGCACACCAGAGCACCCGTGCAAGAGTTTGAGCACGTCCGGGAACGGTTCAGCACATTCACGTGGACATAGTCGGGCCCTTACCCATTTCCCGGGGCCACTGTTACCTGTTCACGGTGGTGGACCGCACCACTCGTTGGCCCGAGGTGATCCCGATACCGGATGCCTCCACAGACTCCTGCTCCCGAGTGCTGTTGCACGGTTGGGTCCCCCAGTTCGGCGTTCCAAATCACCTCACCAGCGATCGGGATGCCCAGTTCATCTCTGTGCTCTGGGCACAGCTCGCCAACAGGTTGGGGATCGAGTTACACCGCACCACGGCCTATCACCTGCAGGCTAATGGGCTGGTCAAGCGTGTGCACCGCCAGCTTAAGTCGGCACTTATGGCTCGCCTGACCGGTCCCAACTGGGTGGACGAACTCTCTTGGGTGCTCCTGGGCATCCGCTCAACACCCAAGGAGGATCTGCAGGCGTCATCAGCTGAGCTAGTCTATGGCGCATCGCTGGCACTTCCTGGTGAGTTCATCAACGTGCCTCACAACCCCCAGCGGTCGTCGCACGAGCTGCTTCCCCACCTCCAGGCCCTTTTGGACTCCTTCGCACCCCCACCACCGCCCAGACACGGCACATGACCATCTCACGTCCCCAGCTAGCTGCTTTCCGCAGAGTACATTTTTATTCAGCGGAGCCCACCCACGGCACATCTGCAGAGAAGTTACGAGGGGCCGTACAAGGTTGTCCAGCGTTTAGGGTCTACTTTCATGCTGGACCTCGGCGGCAGGCAGGAACTGTTCTCTGTGGACTTGCTGAAGCCAATGCACCTCGATCCCACTGAACCAGTGATTGTGGCCCAGCCAAAGAAGCGAGGCCGCCTAGCTAAAAAGGACATTGGCGTCGGTTCTGGGGAAGGGGCTGTGTGGTGGCACACCACTAGGCAGGTAAACCTGCCCCGCTTGTAATCCATGTGGCGGGGCAGCCGGCCAAAATGGCGCTGTCGGGGGTTTCCCCTTCTTCTCAGCACAGGGCTCAGAAGCCCACGCTGGGGGACCATGTGATGCCCGGGGAGCCTGCAAAAAAATCAGTTCTGCTCGCTGAACTCAACCCGTCTGGTTGTGTGTTCTTTCAGTAGTAGTGTAGCTGCCGCTACGCCGCATGGAATTTAAACTGGAGGTGGGGGAGGTTGCTGAACACCTTCACTCTGACCATATTGGCACTCTCTCTAATCGGATGGCATTAACATCAACCTCTTCGGTTTCGAGGAGTCACGTGATGGAGTAGTGGCCGGACGGTGAACTCCAGCCCTCTCCAGAAAAGTAAGAAAAAACAAAGCAAAACACAAAGGCATAAAAAATAAAAATCAAAGTAAAGTGAATATAAAGGTGGAAAGAAGATGGCGACGAAAAAAGAAAAGTCGAAACTAACGGTAAGAAGAGAGGAAGAGAAGACAACGGAAGATGAAGGAAAAGGCCTTACCTGTTCGAAGAGGCCCGCGGTGGAGAGAGAAACCCGCTCCCTCAGGTCGGTAGAAAGTGGACTACAAAAATGGCTCGATGAGCCGAGTAAAAGTGCGCAACCGCGCATGCAAAAAAACACACCGACGGGAGGGGTGACCAGCTGGGGAGTCGATCTCCACAGCCGGCAATGACAGCTGCAGAACACCTGCAGCAAGAGGAGAACATAGAAGACAACGAAAACAAGAAAGAAGAGAAGAAAAGGGCAACAAAGAAACAACAGATGGCCAACCCAGAGGAAGAGGAAGAGTACAGTGAAATAGAAGAAGAAGGGAAAGGCAAGATAAAGGATATACTTTCTCTTATTAAAGAATACATGGAGTCATTTAAAGAATGGCAAGCGCAAGAATTTAATGATTTAAGAAGAAGAATAAACAATACAGAAGAGAAAATGAATAAAATAGATATGACCTTATCAGAAATGGGAAAAAGAATGGACAAGGTGGAAGGACGAGAAGCAGCAGTAGAAATGGAGGTAGAGGACTTAAAAAAGAAATTAGAGGAATCTAATAAAAAAGTTAAAGAGACACAAGAACTGTTAGCTCAGAAAATAGATATAATGGAAAATTATAACAGAAGAAATAACATAAAGATAGTGGGCCTTAAGGAAGATGAAGAAGGCAAGAATATGAGAGAGTTTATAAAAGATTGGATCCCTAGGATCCTAGGATGTCCAGAACTACAGCAAGAAATGGAAATAGAAAGGGCACATAGAACATTGGCCTTTAAACCACAATCACAACAAAAGCCAAGATCTGTTTTAGTAAAATTCCTAAGATATACTACAAGAGAAAAGGTACTGGAGAAAACAATGGAAAAAGTAAGAGTGGACAATAAGCCACTGGAGTACAAAGGGCAAAAAATCTTCATTTATCCAGATATAAGTTTTGAACTCCTGAAGAAGAGAAAGGAGTTCAATACAGCAAAGGCGATTTTATGGAAGAAAGGGTATAAATTTATACTAAAGCATCCAGCGGTATTGAAAATATTTATTCCAGGACAACAAAACAGACTATTCTCGGATCCAGAGGAAGCACGAAAATTTGCAGAATAATTACAAAATAGACAGAGATGAAGACGTGTAACGAGAGTACAAAAGACTGCGAACTAAAAAGACATAAGTTTTGAACTCCTGAAGAAGAGGAAGGAGTTCAAAACATCGAAAACAATCTTATGGAAAAAAACTATTCTTGGATCCAGAGGAAGCAAGGAAATTTGCAGAACAACCACAAAACAAACAGAGAAATGAAGACATGTAATAAGAGTAAAAATGACCACGATTTATATGTATGTGGGTAAAGAGGTATATGTGTGTATATGTATAATGTGCATACATGAATGTATCCGTATTTAGAGGAAAATATAGATAGTATAGACAAGAATTAATAAGGGAAGGAAAAGGAATAGAGGGAATAAGGAGGGAATTAAAAGAGTGACCTTTGTCACATATGAAAAGTGAAATCTTTTCTGGGGGGGGCTGGGTGGGGGGGTGTAACGGTCACTGCAAAATCAGCTGACACTTGCGAGTGAATTCGCAAATCCAAATGGAGAGGGGAGATGTGGTTGTCCGACAAGGGATAAAGGACAACTCAGAAGGGGAAGGGGGGATTGGGGCTAAAGAAGTTTTAAATAGGAGAATAAGGAAAATGTTTGATGTTTTAGGAATGTTGTCTTATAAAGGATTCAAAACAAGAAAACAGAAATGGATAAGAAGGAAAGGTAATGATGGAGAAACGGAAAGGGAAGATAAACAAAGTATAAAATGGCTACTTTGAACTATATGATTTTAAATATTAATGGAATACATAACCAAATTAAAAGGATGAAACTGCTAAATTTACTGAAAAAAGAAAAAATTGATCTAGCATTTGTGCAAGAAACACATTTAACTGAATTGGAGCATAAGAAATTAAAGAGAGATTGGGTAGGACACGTAACAGCAGCGTCGTATAATTCAAAAGCAAGAGGAGTAGCTATATTAATTAGTAAAAATGTGCCATTTAAAATAGAAGAGGAAATAATAGATCCAGCAGGGAGATATGTAATGATAAAATGTCAGATATATTCGGAGTTTTGGAATCTACTCAATGTATATTCACCTAACGAAGAAGATCAAAAGTTTATGCAAGATATCTTTTTGAAGATAGCAGATACGCAAGGGAACATATTAATAGGAGGGGATTTCAACCTGAATTTGGATTCAAATATGGACAAAACTGGGAAAAAAATTAACAGAAAGAACAAAGTAACCAAATTTATAATTAAATCGATGGAAGAAATGCAACTTTTGGATATATGGAGGAAACAACACCCAAAGGAAAAGGAATATTCATATTACTCGGCTAGACATAAAACATACTCAAGAATAGACCTATTTTTGTTATCAGCTCGTATGCAAGATAGAGTAAAAAAAACCAGAATATAAAGCTAGAATACTATCGGACCATTCACCCTTAATATTGACAGTAAAGTTAGAGGACATCCCTCCAAGAATGTATAGATGGAGATTAAACCCCATGTTACTTAAAAGGCAGGATTTTAGAGAATTTATTGAAAAACAAATTAAAATGTATTTTGAAATAAATACGGAATCAGTGGAAGATAAGTTTATACTATGGGATGCAATGAAAGCATTTATTAGAGGGCAAATAATAAGTTATGTAACCAAGATGAAGAAGGACTATAATCAGGAAACAGAGCAGTTGGAAAGGGAAATAGTAAATATAGAAAAAGAATTAGTAATGAAGGAAGATATCACTAAAAGAAGAGAATTGGCGGATAAAAAAATAAAATATGAAACACTTCAAACATATAAGGTGGAGAAAAATATAATGAAGACAAAACAGAAATATGATGAACTAGGTGAAAAAATGCACAAAATCCTAGCATGGCAGCTTAAGACAGAACAAGCTAAGAAAATGGTATTGGCATCAAGGAAAAAAGACAAACAAATTACAAATAATCCAAAAGAAATTAATGGAAAACTTTAGAGAATTCTATGAACAATTATACCGAACTGAAAACGAAGGGAAAGAAGGGAAAATAGATGAATTTCTAACTAAAATTGAACTACCAAAACTACAAATAGAGGAACAAAATAAATTAACAGAGCCATTTGGAATAGTAGAAATACAAGAGATAATAAAAAAATTATCAAATAATAAGACACCAGGAGAGGATGGATTCCCAATAGAATTCTATAAAACATTTAAAGACTTATTAATTCCGCCCCTCCTGGAAGTAATCAACCAGAATGATAAAACGCAAAGCTTACCAGATTCATGTAAAACAGCAATAATTACAGTAATACTAAAGCAAGGGAAAGATCCACTCACACCAGCGTCATATAGACCAATATCTTTACTTAACACAGATTATAAGATAATAGCTAAATTATTAGCAAACAGATTAGCAGAGTATGTACCGAAAATGGTAAATCTAGACCAAACTGGATTTATCAAAAAAAGACGCACAACAGACAATATTTGTAAATTTATTAACTTAATTCATGCAGTAGAAGGGAATAAAGCACCAACAGTAGCAGTTGCTTTAGACGCAGAGAAGGCCTTTGACAGAGTAGAATGGAATTATTTGTTCAAAGTATTGCAAAAATTTAGTTTACCGGAGAAGTATATTAATTGGATTAAAGCATTATATAAGGGACCATTAGCGAAAGTGACAGTAAATGGATATGTATCAAAGCAATTTAACTTAAGCAGGTCAACACGACAGGGATGCCCACTATCACCTTTATTGTTTGCGTTAGCTATAGAACCACTAGCAGAATTGATAAGAACAAAAAATAATATAAAAGGGATAAAAATAAAAGACAAGGAATATAAAATCAGTTTATTTGCGGATGATGTTATAGTATACTTAACAGAACCAGAACTATCAATAAAAGAATTATATAAGAAATTGAAGGAATATGGAGAAGTGTCGGGTTATAAGATCAACGTAAATAAAAGTGAAGCAATGCCTATGAATGATGCGGATTTCTTAAAATTTAAGAAAGAATCACCATTTAGATGGCAAATGCAAGCAATAAGATACCTAGGTGTACAAATAAACAAAAATCTCGGCCAACTATTTAAACTCAATTATTATCCACTAATGAAAAAATTACAGGATGATTTAGAGCATTGGAAAGATTTACCATTAACACTAATAGGAAGGATAAACTGTATTAAAATGAACATTTTTCCAAGGATATTATACCTATTTCAGGCATTGCCAATACAACTGACAGAGAAATTCTTCAAGGAGTTAAAGAAAATAATAAGGAA
This sequence comes from Narcine bancroftii, assembly GCF_036971445.1. Classification (NCBI taxonomy): domain Eukaryota; kingdom Metazoa; phylum Chordata; class Chondrichthyes; order Torpediniformes; family Narcinidae; genus Narcine; species Narcine bancroftii. The sequence goes on along the minus strand of NC_091470.1, from coordinate 200,486,420 downwards.
AATTTTATGGAAAGGGGGGGAAACCGAGGATAGCACTAGATAAATTAACAGAATGATATAAACAAGGAGTCTTACAACTGCCAAACTTTAAAAATTATTATAGAGCCGCACAATTAAGATACCTATCAGATTTTTATCAAACAAGGGAAAAGCCAGATTGGACTAGATTAGAATTAGATAAAATAGGGGAAAAGACACCTGAATACATATTATATAAATGGGACAAAAAATTGGTACAACGTAGGAGTTCTCCAGTATTACATCATCTACTCAATATTTGGAAGAAGATTCATGTAGAAAGAAATAAAACAAATGATCAATTACCAAAACTAATATTGACGCAAAACAAGTTACTCCCTTTTACAATAGATAACCTTTCCTTTAGAGAATGGGAGAAAAAAGGGATTAAAAGAATAGAAAATTGTTTTTCAGGAAATAGATTATTATCCTTTGAACAAATGAAAGATAAATACAATGTAACTCAAGATACAGCACTGGCATATTACCAATTGAGATCCTACTTGAAGGATAAATTAGGAAGCAGTTTGAGTTTGCCAGAGGGAAGTAACTTTGAATATGTGATTACAGATACAATGATAATCAAAAGATTTATGACAAATATGTATATTAAACTGCAAGAAAAGGAGAATGAGGAAACAAATGGTAAAACTAAACAAAAATGGGAACAGGATTTAAATATAAAGATAAAAAAGGAAACATGGGAGAAGTTATGCTCTGGAACGATGAGAAATACAATAAATACGAGGTTACGTATGATACAATATAACTGGATACACAGGCTATACATTACACCTCAAAAGTTAAATAAATGGGACCCAACAGTATCTGATAGATGTTTTCGATGTAAAAAAGAAATGGGAACAACAATTCATGCAATCTGGACATGTGAAAAAGTAGAAAAATTTTGGGAAGATCTAAATCAGACATTAAATAAAATAACAGAAAACAATATACCAAAGAATCCAGAGATCTTTCTCCTAAGTAACATAAAAAACAAAGAATTTGGAATTGATTTGGAGGATGCACGAAAAAGATTTGTTAAGATAGCTCTAGCCGTAGCAAAAAAATGTATTATGTCAACCTGGAAATTGGAAGATAATTTGAAAATACAACAATGGTATATAGAAATGAATAAATGTATTCCATTAGAAAAAATAACATATAGTTTAAGAAATAATATTGAAATATTCAAACAAATATGGGAGCCTTATATTAAACACAATCGCGAAAACCTATCGGGGACAATCACTACCTAAGTTAACGGAAGGAAAAGGAAATGAAAAGAATGGACTCAGTGGAATTTCTGGTGTATTTTATTGAATGACAACATTGTCTGACTGGTTTAATGTATCCTTGATTTTATACCTTAAATGGACGGGAGGGGAGAGGTGGGGAGGGTGGGAGGGGAGGAAGGGGGGGGGGGAGAAAATGACATTGTATATGTGTGAAAAAGAAAAAGTGTGTATCATGGTTAATGTGATTTATGGTGTGAAAAATAAAAAATTATTTTAAAAAACTTCTTCGGTTTCTGCTGGCCTACTCTCCATTTCCATTGTCTTCTTTCCTCCAGCTCTCCACCCCCTTCCCTCTCTAATCCCCCCTCCTCCTGCTCGCTGCTGTGCCCTCCCTCCCTTATCCACCTATTACCTCCTTCCTCGAGGACTGTGCTCCTCTCCTTGACCCCCTCCCCCCCCACCACCACCAATTTGTTTGGGCGCATGCTACATTTTGTCCTTCCTTGATGAAGGGCTCAAGCCCAAAACGTTGGTGATGTATCTTTATCTTTGCTACATAAAAGACACTGTTTGAACTGCTGAGTTTCTCCAACACCTTGTGTTTTTACTTCAACCACAGACTTTTGAGATTTACCCCAACAAAAAGGCAGAATGTCCTACCTTGAGGTGAACTCTCTTGGGACAAGGCTGCACTGGTTGGCTCTCCAAGGACACTTCGTAAGACTGCTGAATATCTGTCAAGCAAAGGCATTAAACAATGAATCAAAATATGCTCATGAGGCCGCAGCAGCTGATTCAGTCCAGACAGCTTCACCTTTCTGAGCACACCATCAACAAACTGCATAAAGTGTGCTGATCCTATAGGAGCCTTTATTCTCTTTCAGGTGGTCACTAATACTGGCTAAGATACTCTACCCTGAAGCCATGGCCCCACCTCAATCACAATCCCAACCCTGGGATTGACGGAAGGGTGGTCCTTCCTGGCCTCAGTCTGGTGACAGCATAGAACCGTAGAACATTACAGCACAGAAAATAGGCCTTTTGGCCCAAGTAGTCTGTGGGGAACTATTATTCTGCCTGATCCCACTGGCTTATATCCAGTCCATATCCTTCTATACCCCTCCCATCCATGTACAGGTCCAAATTTTTCTTAGAACATAGAACATTACAGCCCTCAATGTTGTGCCAACCCATATGTTCCTTAAAAAAAAGTACTAAACCCTCCCCACTTCATAACTCTCTATTTTTCTTCCATCCGCATGCCTGTCGAAGAGTCTCTTAAATATCCTAATGTTTCAGCCAGATGGACACCACTTAAATATTAAAATTGACCCTGCATTCACGACTTCAGCAGGCAGCCTGTTCTATACTCCCACCGCTGTGTGAAGAAATTCCCCAGAAATTTTCCCCTTTCACCTTGTCCTTTGGGTTAAAAGAGATTTCACTCCATCCAAGGCATCAGACTTCCTGACAGCCCCACCCCTCCTCCATAGCGGAGGCAAGTTTTGCAGCAGAGATGGACAATTCTCTCCACTACCACTTGCAGATCCAATGAATAGACGATTTACAGTAATTTTTACTGAACTGATGTTTCGAGCCTTAACCCTACTTCAAGCCCTTCTGCTTTCAGGCTCAAGCCCAAAGCATCGTAATATATCTTTACCTCCTACGGACTCTCCAAGACCGGCTGAGTTCCTCCAGCATTTCTGTGTGTTTTTACTGCAGTCTCAGTGTCTGCAGACTTTCGTTTCACTCCTTCTAAAGCATGCCCCAGCACTTGTGGATGTAGCACCAACCCCGTCTGAGTTTCTGAAGATACAGTATCCTGTCCTGAAGTGGACACCGAATTGTACTTCTGTGTCCTCCTCCTTCTGGTCTCGCCAAACAGAGCTGGCCACATCCCAGGGATGCTCTCCTGTGTTTAGGGTAATCCCTGGCCTCACCTTCTTAAGATGCTGCAGATAGGAAAGAAGTAGCTCTTGGGGATTGGGGTTGGGCGGATTAATTAATGGGCTAGGCAGGATATTTGATTAAAATTACAGTGGGCTCCAAGGGATCCAACAAAATTATGGTAGCAGGATCTTACTCATAGCGAGCTTCTTACTCAAGCTTCTACACTTGTGGCTGCCACAATGATCTGTTGTTGCCTTGAAGACTCTATGATCGAGATGGTGCAATTTTTTACCCCAGTTTGACTGTCGTTGATAGAAATGGTGGCATGCTACATGAGCCAATTGAACTGCTTGTGCTTTCCTAGATCGTTAGGTGTATTTAAGGCAGAGATTGATAGCTATCTAAATAGTCAGGGAATCAAAGGTAACAGGGAGGAGGTAGGGGAGTGGAAGAATGGATTAGCTCATGATGGAATGGCACAGCGGTCTTGACTTGCCAAATGGCCTACTTCTGCTCCTATATCTTATGGTCTTGTGCAAAAGAGCCCTGCCTCTGGAGATGATAGACAATAGACTGGCTGAAGGCGACAAAAGACACGCTCGACTATAACAGTGGCACAGTAACAGCACCAGCGACCATGTTCTAATGCAGTCTGTACATTCTCCCTGTGTTGATTTCCTCCAAGCACTCGTTTCCTTCCACCCTTCAAAAAACATTATAGGGATGTAGGCATGGGTGGCAATAACTCACGGGCTGGAGTATGCTGTATGTCTATAAATTTTTTTTAAAAATACTTAAATAAATATAGTTAATACCAAGAGTATCAGGCAAATAGTGGGAGAAGAGAAAAGACCATTAGTAATGCTTCTGAATCTGAAATCATCCCTGTGATGGCCCTTCGTCTGCACAGATGTCTTCACCCAGGTTGTCTGAAAACTGCCTAATTCTGTTCAGCAGAACTCCTCCAGATGTCCCAATATCAGCAATAAGAATGGGGAAAGAGGGTTAGTTGCATCAAGTTGGTTCGAAACTAAAGTACAAGCCTCCATACAGAGCTTGGCAGACTCACCAAAGCTTATAGCCTCATTCTTTGTTCTATACCCAGCTATCAACTTTATAAAATGCATATTGACATGAAATTCATCTTTAATCTTGAAATAGTCTCCTCTTTCCACCAAAAGTAGATGAAATCACACATATTTATTCTCTCCAGCTCCAGTCTCTTTCAATGTGCGTTGCAGGTGCGCCACATTGATTGGTGATTGAAGTCCGTTGACTCCAATCAACCAATCTTTGTTTTCTCCTCCTCTCAGAATGGACAGAGTTCAAGTTTATTTGTCAGCCGACTGTACCAGTACAACCAGACGAAACAGCATTCTCTGGTCCACTGTGCAGAGCAATGCAAAACGCGTACAGACATAACACACATACATACAAGCAATACATAAAAACAGTACACAAGTACATATATCAAAATAAATATTCTCAATAAATAATAGAGTCATGGAGGGTTGTTTCAGCAGTTTCACTGCGTGTGTGTAGTGAACTGGGATTCACTGGAAGAGTGGTGTACTAACGACTGGTCCCACTTCCCGGCTCCTCTCCCAGGGCCCTGGTTTCCCGTCTAAACCCAGAACTCCTCTGAAGCCTATTCATGAAGCTAATAAAAGCATTAGTTCTCCCTCCAGTTGGGTGTGAGCTTTTGTCTACGCTACACTGAGGGAAGAAACTGTTCCTCAGCATGGCAGTTCTGGCTCTAATTCTTCTGTATCATTTTCCTGACCGTGGCTGGAAGATCCTTCACTCTGGGTTGTGGGGGTCCTCTCTGATTCTGCAAGCCCTCTTTTAACAACAATCTGGTAAATCCCATCAACGAGGGGATTGGGGGGCGTTGTTGAGGGTAGGGAGGGAGGGGTGAGGGTGACCCAGTGATCTTCTCTGTCTTTAGTCTATCTCTCACCCTTGCCATATTGGAACAGAGCTGAGTAGATGATACAAAAGTAGATGGAGGAGCAGGGAGTGGTTTTTTTTTTAAATTTTTTATTTTTCACACCATAAATCACGTTAGCCATGATATACACTTTTTCTTTTTCACACATATACAGTGACTTTTTCTCCCCCCCCCCCCCCCTCCTCCCAAGCCACCCCCCCACCCCCCCCTCTCATCCATTTTAGGTATACAATCTAGGTTGCATTAAGCCAGTCAGACAATGTTGTCATTCAACAAAAATACACCAGAAATTCTACTGAGTCCATTCTTTTCTTCTCTTCTCCTTCCATCAACTTAGGTAATGTTTGTTCCCGGTAGGTTTTCGCTATTGTATTTAATGTAAGGCTCCCATACTTGTTCGAATATTTCAATATTATTTCTTAAACTATATGTTATTTTTTCTAATGGAATACATTTATTCATTTCTATATACCATTGTTGTATTTTCAAATTATCTTCCAATTTCCAGGTTGACATAATACATTTTTTTGCTACGGCTAGGGAGGAGCAGGGAGTGTTGAGGAAAAAGGGAGGCTCCAGAAGGGCTTACACAAATTAGGAGAATGGGCAGAGAAGTGGCAAACGATATACGATGTCAGAAAGTTTTCAGACTTGCACTTTGGTAGAGAAAATAAACAGGCAAACTATTTTCTAAATGGGGAAAAAAATTAAAAATTCCCAGATGCAAATGGTCCTGGGAGTGAAGAAGGCAACTGCAATGCTGCCATTTATTTCAAGAGAAATAGAATAAAAGAATCGAGATGTGATATTGAGGCTTTATAAGGCACTGGTGAGACCTTACTTGGAGCATTGTGAGCAGTTTTGGGCTCCTCATTTAAGAAGAGTTCAGAGGAGGTTCACAAGGATGATTTGAGGAATTAAATGGATATCATATGAGGAACATTTGACAGCTCTTGGCCCTTACTTGTTGAAGTTTAGGAGAATGGAGGGTGGGGGAAATCTCATTGAAACATTTTGAATGTTGAAAGGCATGGACAAAGTAGATGTAGAAAGGTTGTTTACCATGGTGAGAGAGAATGGACAAGATGGCACAACTTCAAGATTGAATGGTTTCCACTTAGAACAGAAGTGTTGAGGAATTTCTTTAGCCAGAAAGCGGTGAATCTGTGAAATTTATTGCCACAGGTGGCTGTGGAGGCCAGGTCATTGGGTGTATTTAAGGCTGACATGTTCAGGTTCTTGATTAGTTAGGGCATCAAAAGTTATGGAGTGAAGGCTGAAAGATGGGTCTGAGGGGTAAAATGGTTCGGCTCAGGACTGAATTGATATGGCAAAGTTGTTGCCCATGGTAGGGGAGTCTAGGACAAGATAGCACAACTTTAGGATTGAAAGGCACCTGTTTAAAACAGAGATGCGGAGGAACCAAAGAGTGGTGAACTTCTGGAATTTGCTAACATGGGCACTGTGGAGACCAAATTTTGGGTGCATTTAAGGCAGATATTGATAGGTATCTGAATAGTCAGGGTATCAAATGTAATGGGGAGAAGGCAGAGGAATGGGGATGAGTGGGAGGATAGATCAGCTCATGATGGAATGGCAGAGCAGATTCGGTGAGCTGAATGGACTGCTTCTACTCCTATATTTTACGCTCAAACAAAACCATACCCAGCAGAGCCTGGAAGAGATCACTGTGAAAGATGGCGAGGAGTCTCTCAGTCCTTGTCTTGAAGCGATCATCCTGGGCTGGATCCACATTCGGCTGTTGCCCCTGCATCTGTTGCAGGACTCTGTGAGCATCTAGAGAACAAGCATAACACTAGTCAGCTTAAGACGGCAAGCACCCAAAGGTTACCCAATCACAAATCAAACAAACAACCCAAGTTTTCAAGGTATCGCAAGTAAATAGAAATCTAGGAAGGTATAGTGAAAAAAGTTGAGCATAGAAAGTTATTAGACATTTTTTCTTTGGCTTGGCTTCGCGGACGAAGATTTATGGAGGGGGTAAAAAGTCCACGTCAGCTGCAGGCTCGTTTGTGGCTGACCAGTCCGATGCGGGACAGGCAGACACGATTGCAGCGGTTGCAAGGGAAAATTGGTTGGTTGGGGTTGGGTGTTGGGTTTTTCAATAATTACATTTGTTCTAAGGATTGCATTTCTCATTGCAGGACTTGTTACCTTGTCTGGAGAACGCCATATCTCAAAATGCTTCTTCTATTCTTCTTATCGCATTAACATCCGAAGATTAGGATTAGTTGTCATTAACCGCATTGCCTTCTGGAAGTGTAGTTAAATGCAATTATACACTACAGGGATTTAATTTTAACTGCGTCTTTTATCCAACTCTCCCTCAGTACATGAATTTTCAATATCTTCTCGAGGTCAGCGGAAAAAAAAACATCATTGTAAATTTTTTTAACATATTGAAATATCAAGGTTGGATTAATTTTGCATGGACTACAGCTCCCAGAATGCCTTACAAAATAGCAACAGGTGACAGCATTTTGCATTGAGTAGTACTGTTTTATCCCCAAATCATACCTTGACAAAGGTCTCAGGTTTGAAACATTGGTTTCCCTTTGAAGGCAGGAAAATTTAGGGGCGGCATCAGGGGTACATTCTTTTTACATAGTGTTCTGGATACCTGGAGTGCATTGCCAAAGGGTGGTGGTAGAGGCTGGAGGAATGGAGGCATTTAAGACTCTTACACAGGCACAGATGAACGACAGATTGAGAGTTATGAGGTAGGGAGGATCAAGTTTATTTTTGGTATGTACTGAATATACAGTTGGCACAACATTATGTGCCAAATGGCCTGTAATGTGCTGTAATGTTCTGTGTTTCGTGTATTTTCCTTAGATGCTGCATGACATGCTGAGGTTCTCCAGGACTTTTGTGTGTCATACTCTAATATCCAACATCCACTCGAGGATCAAAACAGCAAAAAAATCAATTAAATGACATCAGTTGGGAAATTCGCTTGTTCTACCACCAATGTAGCAGTTATTCACCTCTTCAACCCACTCCCCACCCCCAACACAGCACTTCATCAATGCTCACATCCTGCCAAGTGCAGCCCTTCCACAATGCCTAACCACCAGCGCAGCATCCATTCAATGCCTAACCCCAATTCAGCACTCTCTCAATGCCTACCCCCAACACACCACACCCTCATTGCCCACCCTCCACAAGCACAGCACTTCAATGCCCACCCCCCCACCGGTGCAGAGCTTCCTCATCACCAACATGTTCAGCACAGCTCTCCTGCAATGTCTACCATCACAATGCAGCGCTCCCTCAATGGCCCCTCCCATGGTGGGGCACTCCCTCAATATAGACAATGGTCCCCCTCCCCCACTGAGGTGCCCCATCCATCAGTGGGGTGCTCCCTCAACACACCTTCCTCCAGTAAGGTGCTCCCTCAATGGCTCCCTCCCTCCAGTGAGGCACCCCCCCCCAGTGAGGCACCCCCCCCTCCAGTGAGGCACCCCCCCCCTCCAGTGAGGCACCCCCCCCCTCCAGTGAGGCACCCCCCCTCCAGTGAGGCACCCCCCCCCCTCCAGTGAGGCACCCCCCCCCCCTCCAGTGAGGCACCCCCCCCTCCAGTGAGGCACCCCCCCCCCCCTCCAGTGAGGCACCCCCCCCCCTCCAGTGAGGCACCCCCCCTCCAGTGAGGCACCCCCCCTCCAGTGAGGCACCCCCCCTCCAGTGAGGCACCCCCCCCTCCAGTGAGGCACCCCCCCCTCCAGTGAGGCACCCCCCCTCCAGTGAGGCACCCCCCCTCCAGTGAGGCACCCCCCCCCTCCAGTGAGGCACCCCCCCTCCAGTGAGGCACCCCCCCTCCAGTGAGGCACCCCCCCTCCAGTGAGGCACCCCCCCTCCAGTGAGGCACCCCCCCTCCAGTGAGGCACCCCCCTCCAATGAGACCCCCCCCCTCCAGTGAGGCATCCCCCTCCAGTGAGGCACCCCCCCTCCAGTGAGGCACCCCCCCTCCAGTGAGGCACCCCCCCCCTCCAGTGAGGCACCCCCCCCCCCTCCAGTGAGGCACCCCCCCCCTCCAGTGAGGCACCCCCCCCCTCCAGTGAGGCACCCCCCCTCCAGTGAGGCACCCCCCCTCCAGTGAGGTACCCCCCCCTCCAGTGAGGCACCCCCCCTCCCCTCCCCTCCCACAGTAGGGCCCTCCCTCAACAGCCGCTCACCCGGTGGGGCACTCCCTCAACGCCCTTTCCCACGGTGGGGTGCTCCCTCAACACCCATGCCCATGGTGGGGCGCTCCCTCATTGCCGCCCCTCCTCCTACAATCCTCGGGACGTTGCGTAGGAAGTTCGTGCGTGACTGAGGGAGAGCCAGCTGCCACGACGGACGAGCGGACGCCCGCCCTTGCCTTCTTGCCGGTTCATACATTCCCGCCCAGCTCAGCGAACCAATGAGCGCCGGACTACATCTCCCAGAAGGACTCGCAAGCACGGCGCCTCGGCGTCTGCCCTGGGGCGGCGGGCTGAACGTGTGCGCGCGGCTGCCCGGAACTTAGGGACGGCGCTCGGGAGGATGTGGAGTGTGAGGGCGGCGAAGTGCGCTCGGACCGCGACTTGGGCCCTGCGGACACGGTATGAGCGGCCTCGTCCGCCCGTGGGAGCGGCCAGGGAGGGCGCCGTCAAGGCCCGCGCGGCCGGCAGGAAGGGCTGGGAGGTTCGCTGGCCGGAGGTTGTGGGACGTGAAGTAGGAGAAGGGAGGGGAACTTATTCCCCAGGAGGGGATGGAATACTAACAGTGGTGAGTTTAACGTCCTCCTCCTGCAAGTTTGGACTCGCCCCTATGTTGGTTCTTTCCACCCTTTGCATTGTATTATGCAATACAATGCATTTTGCATTGTATTTGTATAACATTGCAGCACCTATATATTCCTACCAACTTTTTGTCATTTAAACCCTTCCAACTCTTAACCCCCTTTTTATCCATATGCCTTCTGGAGAATCTCTTAAATCTAATACTTCAGCCTCCGCTGTCACCCCTGGTGAGGTATTACAGATATCCACAACTCTCTGCAGCCGGTTTCAGGTGGAATGGCCCGGAGAAGGCGGCTGTGGGTGTCTGCCAAGGGACGTTCAGGTGGCAGCGCTGCAGGTGATGTTCTGCCACCTGAAAGGTCCAAAGCGGGGAGAGGTGCCGCGGAGCAAACGCTGGCTCCTGAGTCGGGGCAGGGGCTGCCTTCTGACAGCTCCCCTCCCCATTGACTGACAGCTCCCCCCGGCGCGGGACGACAGGAAGTTAGGGCTGGATGCCCCCCCCCCCCCCCCAGCCCTGACGTCCCGCGCTAGTGGGCTGTCAGACAGCGGGGACTGCTAGGCACCTGAAATCTGAAATCCTCCTGGTCGGGTTCTCCACTTTCAGGTGGCCACTCGACAGCCACATTGGGGTAGAATAGGCGGCTTTACAGTCAGGTATAGAATAGGCGGCTTGTGGGTGGGGGGGGGGAGAAGGAATCTTTCCCCGATACCTCCCCTAAACTTTACTCCTCTCATTTTGTTCCCCCCGCCCCACTGGTGCCTCTCAGAATCTCATATTGAGTCTCCTCACTCCAAAGAGAAAAGCTCTGATAACCTTGTTTTCCAATCCTGGTGAATCTCCTCTGCACCCCCTCCATAGCATCCATATCCTTCCCACAATGAGGTGACCAGAACTGAACATAATACTACTAAGTATGGTCTCACTGGCTGGTAGAGTTGCAACATGACCTCTCAACTCTTGAACTCAATCCCCTTATTAATGAAGCCCAGCATCCCATAGGGCCTTCTTAACTACATGTAAAATTTGAGCAATGTATGGATTTGGACCCCCAAGGTTGCTCTGTTGCTCCACAAGTAATTGACCATTAACCTTGTACTCAAGGTTTGTCCTTCTGGTTTGTCCTTTGAAAATGCATCAGCCCACACTTATCTGGATTGAACTCCATCGCCTAATTCTGCATCCTGTCCATATCCTTTTGTAACCTACAACGAACTTCAGCACCATCCACGACTCCTCCAACCGTTGGATGATCCGCAAACTTACTGACCCATCCTTCCACTTCATCTAGTTCATATATAAAAATCACTAAGAGCAGGGGTCTCAGAACAGATCCCTGCGGAACTCCGCTCTTCACCAGTATAGTATGGAGCCAGGCTTTTTGGCCCATTGACCAATCCAAAACATTCTGCTTTTTTTTCCCTCCCCACATCAACAACCCTGAAGTCTAGCAATCACCAACGGACAATCGCACCCTCCTCCCAGAAATCAGAACACCTGGACAAGTGAGAATGTACAAGCACGGCAAGAAGTCACGATCAATCCAGTTCCCTGGAGTTGTGAGGAAGCTATACTGGCTGGTTTACCATTGGCACCTGCTAAGTGTTCTCTTTCTTTGATGAATTGGTTGGGGAGCTTCCTCCAATCTTGAAAGTAGTTTGAACCCTCTGCCCAGTTGTGTGCAAGGGTTCCCACTGTATCCTCTCCACCACCACCCCCCTCCCCCACTAGGGGTACAGCAGGCATGAAGTTTTCAAGGACAGATACTGCTTGACCTGCCAGTTCCTTCGGCAGATTATCCTTTTGCTCCAAATTCCAGCATATGCAGTCTCTTGGGTCTCTAAGGGTTAGATTGTGCAATAAGTTCCCTGAATGAGTCCATAAGACTATTTAAGCGGAAATAGGCTATTCAGCCCATTGAGTCTGACCTGCAACTTAATCATGAGCTGATCCATTCTCCCACTCAGCCCCACTCCCTGGCCAACTCCCCATTTCTTTTGATGTCCTGGCTAATCAAGAACCTATCTCTCTGCCTTAATGCTCCCAATGATTTGGCTTCTGCAATTGCCTGTGTCAACAAATTCCACAGATTCATCACCCTCTGGCAAAAGGCATTTCTCTGAATCTCTGTTCTAAGAGGATGCCCTTCAGTCCTGAAGTTGTGCCCTCTTGTCCTACACTCTCCTACCGTGGAAGACTGTTTTTCTACAAGTACTCTGCCCTTGCCTTTCAACATCAGAAATTTTTTTAATGATATTTCTCCCCACCCCCTGCCCCACCTTCCCCCTCATTTTCCTAGATTACAATAAGTCCAGGCCAAGGGCCATCAAACACTTCTCAAATGGTAACCCTTTCATTCCCAGAATCATCCTTGTGAACCTTTGGACTTTCTCCAAAGTCAGCACCATTCTGTGGGGTCAACGCATTATGTACAATGTATTGTGATTGGGCTTTGAGCAGTCTGGCCATGGTTTCTCGACTTGTCTGATGCCAATCTGTGTGTGGACATTGAAGGTGGATGTAGTCCTGATGATTGCTGACAGGAATTCCATATTTGAGAATATATGTGGGTGACCATAGTGCAAGTGCCCCTCTCATCTTTGAAGATTATGGTTTACTTTGCACTCCAGGGGTAGATTTTGTCGTGCTATGGAGAGGGAACACATGCACAGACTTAACTGGAGAGCTCTTCTAAAAGTTGGCACAATCATGTTATCTTCCATTATCTCCCGATGATTTTAGTTCTTGTAATCTATAGTTACAACCTTTAAACCAAATGACTCATAGGACCATCAAACACGTTGGAAGAGAAACATGACCTTCAACCCTTCTAGTCCACGCCAAACTATTCTGCCTCGTCCCACTGACCTGCACCCAGACCATATCCCTCCTATCCATGTACCTATCCAAATTTTTCTTAAATGTCAAAATTGAGCCTGTGTTGACCAATTCAGCTGGCAGCTCATTCTACATTTGCACTGCTCTCAGAGTGAAGAAGTTCTCCCAATGTTCCCTTTAAACTTTTCCACTTTTCCCTTTTCACTCTTTATCCATGTCCTCTAGTTTTTGATCTTCCCTAACTTCATACTTCATTTTAGAAACTGTTTTTTCCCCCTCTGACACAAAGCAAAATGTTTAATCAAATTATTTCTGGGCTGCTGTGTCTGTAACTGCAATGCCTATTCATATAAAAATTCAGAAAATATCCAGCAATCAGGCAGTATTTGTGGATGGGAGACAGATATCGTTTCAGATTGATAACTCTTTCTGTAGATTCTGCCGACCTACTGAGTGTGTCCTGCATTTTGTTTAGAAATAGAACATTACTGCACAGTACAGACCCTTTGGCCCTCAATGTTGTGCTGACCTATATATTCCTAGGTAAAAAAATATGAAGCCCTCCCGACCTCCTTTCATCCATGTGCCTGTCTAAGAGTTTCTTAAATGTCCCAATGTTTCAGCCTACACCACCATCCCTGGCAAGGCATTCCAGACACCCACAACTCTTTGTTTAAAAAAAAACTTACCCCTGATGTCTCCCCTAAACTTTACTCCCTTCATTCTGTAGAGATGTACCCTAGTGTTTGCTATTCCCTCCCTTGGAAAAGGGTCCTCGATGTCCACCTTATCTAAGCCTCTCATAATCTTGTACAACTCTATTAAATCTCCTCTCATTCTTCTTTGCTCCAAAGAGAAAAGTCCCAGCACTGCTAACCTTGCCTCATAAGACTTGCTTTCCAATCTAAGCAGCATCCTAGCAAATCTCCTGACCACTCTCTCCATGGCTTCCACATCAGTTCCTATAATGAGGTGACCAGAACTGAACACAATATTCCAAGTGTGGTCTCACCATAGATTTTTGTAGAGTTGCAACATTACCTCTCAACTCTTGAACTCAGTCACCCTATTAAGGAAGCCTAACATCTCTAAGGGCTTCTTAACTACTATCCTATCAACCTGCATGACAACCTTGAGAGAGTATTGATTTGGACCCTAAGGCCCCTCTGTTTCTCCACACTGTTAAGTATCCAACCATTAACCTTGTACTCGGCCTTCTGGTTTGACCTTCCAAAATGTGTCACTTTCCACTTATCCAGATTGGACTCCATCTGCCACTTTTCTTCCTAACTCTGCATCCTGTCTATATTCTTTTGTAACGTATGACAACCTTCAGCTCCATACACAACCCCTCCAACCATTTTACCATCCGCAAACTTGCTGGCCTATCCTTCTGTTTCTTCATTCATATTGAAAAAAAGTCATAGAGCAGGGGTCCCAGAACAGATTCCTGCGGAACTCCTCTGGTCACTGATCTCCAGGCTGAATACTTTCCGTCCACTTCTACTCTCTGATTTCCACATGCAAGCCAATTTTTAATCAACACAGCCATGGTTCCATGGATCCCTTATATAAAATCATATATAAAAATAACAGCATAGAAACAGGCCAGCTTGGCCCTTCTAGTCCATGCCAAACACTTTCTCCGGCCTAACCCCACTGACCTACACTCAACCCGTAACCCTCCATTCCTTTCTCCTCCAGATACACATCCAACTTCTCCTTAAATGATAATATCGAGCCTGTCTCCACCAGTTTGTCTGGAAGCTCGTTTCACACACCCACCGCTCTCTGAGAAGTCACCCCTCATGTTTCCTCTAAACGTTTGCCCCAACTCTCGGTGCAGGTTCTCTCGTTTCTATCTCCCCCCTTTCTTAAAGCCAAAAGCCTCTCCACGTCAATTCTATCTATACCCTAATAATTTTAAATACCTCAATCAAATGTCCAAAGAATAAAGACCCAACTTATTTAACCTCTTCCTATAACATAGAGCCTGTAACCCCCAGCAAAATCTAGAAAATCTTCTCTGCACGCTCTCCAATTTGTTGATATCTTTCCTATACTTTGATGACCAAAACTTGCCTCATGACTTTTGAACAAGCCTCTCATGGGGGTTCTTGTCAAATGCTTGACTAAAATCCACATAGACCACATCTACTGCCCTACCTTCATCAATTTTTTTTTTTACCTCCATTTTTGTTTTCCCAGCCTGTAGTTTGAGTTCTTTTTATACCTACTGTTTGTCAGTGAGGGAGGACAGAAGAACCAAACCTCGACTGCTTCATAGGGAAGGGGGCCCATCAACTTTGAGTAGAGTCCAAAGGGAGCCACAGCCAAAGTGGATGAAATCGACAATTCTTCAGACTCTGTCAGTGGTTTTCATGTGTTTTTCGACGCTGCTGAAGATCCAGCTGTGCTGGGTGGGTCACGTCTCCAGAATGGAGGACCATCGCCTTCCCAAGATCGTGTTCTATGGCGAGCTCTCCACTGGCCACCGTGACAGAGGTTCACCAAAGAAAAGGTACAAGGACTGCCAAAAGAAATCTCTTGGTGCCTGCCACATTGACCACCACCAGTGGGCTGATATCGCCTCAAACCGTGCATCTTGGCGCCTCACAGTTGGGCGGGCAGCAACCTCCTTTGAAGAAGACCGCAGAGCCCACCTCACTGACAAAAGGCAAAGGAGGAAAAACCCAACCCCAACCCACCAATTTTTCCTTGCAACTGCTGCAACCGTGTCTGCCTGTCCCGCATCGTACTTGTCAGCCACAAATGAGCCTGCAGCTGACGTGGACATTTACCCCCTCCATAAATCTTCGTCCGCGAAGCCAAGCCAAAGATATCCCCTTAAGTAATCCCTTACTAATCAAAGAGCATCTTGGCATAGGGATATGAGAATCAGACAGAGAAATAGTTCATGATAAGATTCGGCCCTGATCTCTTTATAAGTTGCGATGACCTTCCCTTTTATGTCTATCAGGAGAAGCCTTGCAACCCTCCCGAAAATATTGCACAGATTAGCTGTTGACTAGAATTTCCTGGCCTGGGTGTACCTCAAATATGATCAAAGCCTGTTCCAGGACATCCCCCATTCAGTAATCTAGAATCTCAATCTTGAAACCTCTGCCTGACCAGCCCCAATAGGTGATTGGAGGGGCAGTGATGATGTTGGTGTGTGAGGCAAGGTCTTCATGATATTGTAGCACACTTTGAGGGAGCGACTCTACAGACTGAAGACGCAGGCTGCTAGCTTGTGTATCACCATGGACTGTTTATTCAAAACTCGCGTGCTTGCTTATCAGGGTGTGAGTCAGACCACACGTACGTCCCGCTGCTTACATCTTGCTGTTGCAAGCACACACGCCAGCTTTTGGTCTGGACCAGAAGAGATGGATATGCGCAACTACCCCGCTGACTGCACGTAACAAATGGGGCCAGTTAATCCTGGTACATCTCCCCCTCCACCCCCCAAAGAACAGACACCGGTGGTGTCCTGCTGCGCTGACAGCAGGTGTTGTTGCTTTGACAGCCTGCCTCTGTGTGCTGGCTGCTGGACCATGACTATCTGGGATATCTCCAAGTGAGCGGGCTTCAATGGGAATGGGCTTTAGAGTGTAAAGCACCTCTTTGCCCCCGATTTCCAAGGTAAAAGTGGAACCCGTTCTGCGGAGCACGCTGAAGAGGTGTTCTGTGACCACCCCTCCATACAAAAGGCATAAGTACAAGTCATTAATTTGCGAGGAGTGCGAGAGGGGGGCTGACAGTGCCGTGAGGGTGGAGGAAGTGCCAGGGACCCAAGCTTCTCCCTTGCACGCTCCAGGGCTGGGCCGGGAACCAAAACTGACCTGGGACAGCGAGGGGCTCCCCACTGTAGCGCATTGTAAGAGAGCGACTGTACAGAGACACAGGGTGCTAGCTCGGGTATCACAATGGGCAATTTATTCAAAACTCGCGTGCTTGCTTATCAGGCCCCGAGTCGGACCGTGCGTACGTCCCACTGCTTGTGTCGCTATTGCATGTGCACACGCCAACTTCTGGCCTGGACCAGAAGAGATGGATGTGCGCCGCCATGTTTGCCATGACTGCCCCACTGACCTCGCGTAACAAGCAGGGCCAGTTCATCCCGGCACACCTGTACATCACCCCAATATCATCCTTAATGTCTGGGCTCCGGATTTAATTCTGCTCCCTGGTTGTGGACTCCTGTGCTTTGCCAGTAGAGGAGTCAGTTCCTAAGCTACCACATTAATGTTTTATAAACCTGGAACAGGTCAGCTATCATGTATTTACAGGGAATATCAACAAAATCTACACCACCTGTCCAGCTAATTTAACCTTCTCCCCTCCTCCACTAATACTGATCCGTATTTCTTGCAGTGCGAATCCCAAATCAGAATTAGCATTTATTATCATGAACAAGTCATGAAATCTGGTGTTTTGTGGCAGCATCACAGTACAAGCATTCATATTATAACCATCTTGCAACGTTACTATAAAAAAAGTAAAATTAATAGTACACAAAAAGTAATGCAGTGTCTTTGGTTCATTGATTATGCAGGAATCTGATGGCAGCGGAGAAGAAGCTGTCCTTGCACTGTTGAATGCTCGTCTTTAGGCTCCTGAACCTTTTTCCCAATGGTATCAGAGTGAAGAGGGCATGTCCTGGGTGGTGGGGGGGTCTTTGAGGACACCACCTCATGTAGATGTCCTTGATGGAGTGAAAGTCTGGTGCCTGTGATTGCACTTTCCCTTGATCAGGTCTGACCAAGGCTTTCTCTGAAGCATCACTCCCACCCCTTTGTATTCCAGGCCCCTGGAGAGAAAAGCCAAGGTTCTATTATCCTTTGTAATTACTTCTGGGATAGGCGACAGACAGAAAGGGGGGGGGGGGGGGAGGGGAGAGTGTAAATTATGCTTGTCTGCAATGTTTTGCAAAGTGAAGGTAATAATTATTGTGCTGGGAGGGGCTGAACCTGTGCCCAGTGTGCTCTTGCAATAGAGGAGTTTTTGGTTTTAACTTCGGCTGAAGAATTTTGACGGTCAATCCGTAATACCTCATTTAATGAGAGTGTAGCTGATACTGACTCCAATGGAGCCTGTCTGCACAGATCATTGCTGTCCTTTTGAAGTTACTTCACATCCATAGGTTCGACCTAAAAGGGGAGGCAGGCCTCTTCAGCCCGGTTAAGCAACCTGCATAGGAGAAGGACACTCCGATATAAAACCTACGACCCAAGGACCTCGCTGCCACGTCCCAGCTTGCTTGGACACGGCTCACGAACCATGAGTGTAAAGGGTGGGGCCAGTACTGCGCACACTGCACTCCACCTAAAAGCTCCTTTGCGCAGGCCCGAGGACATGTCCACGTCCTCCCCCTCAAAAGATGCACACAAACTCAAGCTAGCATGCTGGAACATCAGGCTAAACAAGGCTGACAGCCACCGACCTTAACGTCGGTCTGCCCTCATCGCACATGAACTCCTCAGACTCGACATCGACATAGCCGCTCTCAGCGAAGTCCACCTTGCAGATGAAGGCAGCCTCCAAGAACACGGCGCGGGCTACACACTCTACTGGTCTGGCAAGCCTCAGACTGAACGACGCCTATCTGGTGTTGGCTTCGTGGTCAAGAACTCCATTGCCTCCAAACTCGAAAACTCCCGACAGCCCACTCTGGCCGGATCATATCCATGCAACTCCCCCTTCAAAACAAACGACGCATCACCCTCATCAGTGTCTATGCTCCAACCCTTCAGGCAGAAACAGCAGAAAAGGACAAGTTCTACACTGATCTGCGCAACCTTATCCAACGCACCCCTACAGCCGACAAGGTTGTCATCCTTGGCGACTTCAACGTTCGCGTCGGCAAAGACTCAGAAACCTGGCTAAGAATCCTTTGCAAGCATGGTGTCGGCAAGTGCAATGACAACGGGCGCCTCCTGTTGGAGCTCTGCGCAGAACAGCGGCTTGTCATTACTAACACCCTTTTCCAGCAGAAAGACAGCCTGAAGACTACCTGGATGCATCCCCGATCCAAACACTGGCACCTCCTGGACTACGTTCTGGTGCAAGGAAGAGACAAACGAGATTGCTCCACACCAGGGTCATGCCCAGCACGGAATGCCATACTGACCACCGGCTTGTTCGCTGCAAGCTCAACCTTCACTTCAAGCCAAAGTTCAAGAACAGTGGAGCCCCCAGAAAGAGGTTCGATGTTGGAAACTTGCAGTCAGACGAAGTGAGAGGAAACTTCCAGGCAAACCTCCAAGCAAAGCTCGAGGATGCAAACTGCCTCATGGACACGTCTCCTGAAACCCTCTGGGATCAGCTGAAAACAGCCATACTGCAATCCACTGAAGAGGTACTGGGCTTCTCCTCCAGGAAAAACAAGGACTGGTTCGACGAAAACAACCAGGGAAAGAGCTGCTGGCAAAGAAGCGATTTGCCCACCAGGCTCACCTTGCAAAGCTTTCCTGGCCAGAGGAAAAATGAGCCTTCCGTCTCGCATGCAGCCATCTTCAGCGCAAACTCCGGGAGATCCAAAATGAGTGGTGGACTAGCCTCACCAAACGAACCCAGCTTAGCGCCGACCTTGGCGACTTCAGGGGTTTTTATGAGACACTAAAGGCTGTGTACGGCCCCTCACCCCAAGTCCAAAGCCCGCTGTGCAGTTCAGATGGCGAAGTCCTCCTCAGCGACAAGATCTCCATCCTCAATCGATGGTCAGAACACTTCCAATCTCTTTACAGTGCCAACCGCTCAGTCCAAGAATCCACCCTGCTCCAGCTCCCTCAACAGCCCTTGAGTCTAGAGCTGGGTGAGGTCCTTACCTGGGAAGAGACATATAAGGCAATCGAACAACTGAAAAGTGGCAAAGCAGCAGGTATGGATGGAATCCCCCCAGAGGTCTGGAAGGCTGGCGGCAAAACTCTGCATACCAAACAGCATGACTTTTTCATGCTCTGCTGGGACAAAGGAAAGCTGCCTCAGGACCTTCGTGATGCCATCATCATCATCCTGTACAAAAACAAAGTCGAGAAATCAGACTGCTCAAACTACAGGGGAATCACGCTGCTCTCCATTGCAGGCAAAATCTTCGCTAGGATTCTCCTTAATAGACTAATACCTAGTGTCTCCAAAAATGTCCTCCCAGAATCACAGTGTGGCTTTCGCGCAAACAGAGGAACTACTGGCATGGTCTTTGCCCTCAGACAGCTCCAAGAAAAGTGCAGAGAACAAAACAAAGGACTCTACATCACCTTTGTTGACCTCACCAAAGCCTTCAACACCGTGAGCAGGAAAGGGCTTTGGCAAATACTATAGCGCCTCGGATGCCCCCCCAAGTTCCTCAACATGGTTATCCAACTGCACGAAAACAAACAAGGTCAGGTCAGATACAGCGATGAGCTCTCTGAACCCTTCTCCATTGACAACGGCGTTAAGCAAGGCTGCGTCCTCGCACCAGCCCTCTTTACTATCTTCTTCAGCATGATGCTGAAACAAGCCATGAAAGACCTCAACAATGAAGCCGCTGTTTACATCCGGTACCGCACGGATGGCAGTCTCTTCAATCTGAGGCGCCTGAAAGCTCACATCAAGACACAAGAGCAACTTGTCCGTGAACTACTCTTTGCAGACGGAGTAGCTATATTAATTAGTAAAAATGTGCCATTTAAAATAGAAGAGGAAATAATAGATCCAGCAGGGAGATATGTAATGATAAAATGTCAGATATATTCGGAGTTTTGGAATCTACTCAATGTATATTCACCTAACGAAGAAGATCAAAAGTTTATGCAAGATATCTTTTTGAAGGTAGCAGATACACAAGGGAACATATTAATAGGAGGGGATTTCAACCTGAATTTGGATTCAAATATGGACAAAACTGGGAAAAAAATTAACAGAAAGAACAAAGTAACCAAATTTATAATTAAATCGATGGAAGAAATGCAACTTTTGGATATATGGAGGAAACAACACCCAAAGGAAAAGGAATATTCATATTACTCGGCTAGACATAAAACATACTCAAGAATAGACCTATTTTTGTTATCAGCTCGTATGCAAGATAGAGTAAGAAAAACAGAATATAAAGCTAGAATACTATCGGACCATTCACCCTTAATATTGACAGTAAAGTTAGAGGACTTCCCTCCAAGAATGTATAGATGGAGATTAAACCCCATGTTACATAAAAGGCAGGATTTTAGAGAATTTATTGAAAAACAAATAAAATTGTATTTTGAAATAAATACGGAATCAGTGGAAGATAAGTTTATACTATGGGATGCAATGAAAGCATTCATTAGAGGGCAAATAATAAGTTATGTAACCAAGATGAAGAAGGACTATAATCAGGAAACAGAGCAGTTGGAAAGGGAAATAGTAAATATAGAAAAAGAATTAGCAATGAAGGAAGATACAACTAAAAGAAGAGAATTGGCGGATAAAAAAATAAAATATGAAACACTACAAACATATAAGGTGGAGAAGAATATAATGAAGACAAAACAGAAATATGATGAACTAGGTGAAAAAACGCACAAAATCCTAGCATGGCAGCTTAAGACAGAACAAGCTAAGAAAATGGTATTGGCATCAAGGAAAAAAGACAGACAAATTACATATAATCCAAAAGAAATTAAGGAAAACTTTAGAGAATTCGATGAACAATTATACCGAAGGGAAAGAAGGGAAAATAGATAAATTTCTGACTAAAATTGAACTACCAAAACTACAAATAGAGGAACAAAATAAATTAACAGAGCCATTTGGAATAGTAGAAATACAAGAGATAATTAAAAAATTACCAAATAAGACACCAGGAGAGGATGGATTCCCAATAGAATTCTACAAAACATTTAAAGACTTATTAATTCCCCCCTCCTGGAAGTAATCAACCAGATTGATAAAACACAAAGCTTACCAGATTCATGTAAAACAGCAATAATTACAGTAATACTAAAGCAAGGGAAAGATCCACTCACACCAGCGTCATATAGACCAATATCTTTACTTAACACAGATTATAAGATAATAGCTAAACTATTAGGAAACACATTAGCAGAGTATGTACCGAAAATGGTAAATTTAGACCAAACTGGATTTATCAAAAAAAGACACACAACAGACAATATTTGTAAATTTATTAACTTAATTCATGCAGTAGAAGGGAATAAAGCACCTACAGTAGCAGTTGCTTTAGATGCAGAGAAGGCCTTTGACAGAGTAGAATGGAATTATCTGTTCAAAGTATTGCAAAAATTCAGTTTACCGGAGAAGTATATTAATTGGATTAAAGCATTATATAAGGGACCGTTAGCGAAAGTGACAGTAAATGGACATGTATCAAAGCAATTTAACTTAAGCAGGTCAACACGGCAGGGATGCCCACTATCACCTTTATTGTTTGCGTTAGCTATAGAACCAACCGCTCAGTGCCAACCGCTCAGTCCAAGATTCCGCCCTGCTCCAGCTCCCTCAACAGCCCCTAAGGCTAGAGCTGGATGAGGTCCTCACCCTGGATGAGACATATAAGGCAATCGAACAACTGAAAAGTGGCAAAGCAGCAGGTATGGATGGAATCCCCCCAGAGGTCTGGAAGGCTGGCGGCAAAACTCTGCATGCCAAACTGCATGAGTTTTTCAAGCTTTGTTGGGACCAAGGAAAACTGCCTCAGGATCTTCGTGATGCCACCATCATCACCCTGTACAAAAACAAAGGCGAGAAATCAGACTGCTCAAACTACAGGGGAATCACGCTGCTCTCCATTGCAGGCAAAATCTTCGCTAGGATTCTACTAAATAGAATAATACCTAGTGTCGCCGAGAATATTCTCCCAGAATCACAGTGCGGGTTTCGCGCAAACAGAGGAACTACTGACATGGTCTTTGCCCTCAGACAGCTCCAAGAAAAGTGCAGAGAACAAAACAAAGGACTCTACATCACCTTTGTTGACCTCACCAAAGCCTTCAACACCGTGAGCAGGAAAGGGCTTTGGCAAATACTAGAGCGCATCGGATGTCCCCCAAAGTTCCTCAACATGATTATCCAACTGCACGAAAACCAACAAGGTCGGGTCAGATACAGCAATGAGCTCTCTGAACCCTTCTCCATTAACAATGGCGTGAAGCAAGGCTGTGTTCTCGCACCAACCCTCTTCAATCTTCTTCAGCATGATGCTGAACCAAGCCATGAAAGACCCCAACAATGAAGACGCTGTTTACATCCGGTACCGCACGGATGGCAGTCTCTTCAATCTGAGGCGCCTGCAAGCTCACACCAAGACACAAGAGAAACTTGTCCGTGAACTACTCTTTGCAGACGATGCCGCTTTAGTTGCCCATTCAGAGCCAGCTCTTCAGCGCTTGACGTCCTGCTTTGCGGAAACTGCCAAAATGTTTGGCCTGGAAGTCAGCCTGAAGAAAACTGAGGTCCTCCATCAGCCAGCTCCCCACCATGACTACCAGCCCCCCCACATCTCCATCGGGCACACAAAACTCAAAACGGTCAACCAGTTTACCTATCTCGGCTGCACCATTTCATCAGATGCAAGGATCGACAATGAGATAGACAACAGACTTGCCAAGGCAAATAGCGCCTTTGGAAGACTACACAAAAGAGTCTGGAAAAACAACCAACTGAAAAACCTCACAAAGATAAGCGTATACAGAGCCGTTGTCATACCCACACTCCTGTTCGGCTCCGAATCATGGGTCCTCTACCGGCATCACCTACAGCTCCTAGAACGCTTCCACCAGCGTTGTCTCCGCTCCATCCTCAACATCCATTGGAGCGCTTTCATCCCTAACGTCGAAGTACTCGAGATGGCAGAGGTCGACAGCATCGGGTCCACGCTGCTGAAGATCTAGCTGCGCTGGGTGGGTCACGTCTCCAGAATGGAGGACCATCGCCTTCCCAAGATCGTTTTATATGGCGAGCTCTCCACTGGCCACCGTGACAGAGGTGCACCAAAGAAGAGGTACAAGGACTGCCTAAAGAAATCTCTTGGTGCCTGCCACATTGACCACCGCCAGTGGGCTGATATCACCTCAAACCGTGCATCTTGGCACCTCACAGTTTGGCAGGCAGCAACCTCCTTTGAAGAAGACCGCAGAGCCCACCTCACTGACAAAAGGCAAAGGAGGAAAAACCCAACACCCAACCCCAACCAACCAATTTTCCCCTGCAGCCGCTGCAACCGTGTCTGCCTGTCCCGCATCGGACTTGTCAGCCACAAACGAGCCTGCAGCTGACGTGGACTTTTACCCCCTCCATAAATCTTCGTCCGCGAAGCCAAGCCAAAGAAGAGGAGCTATGGAACCACTAGCAGAATTGATAAGAACAGAAAATAATATAAAAGGAATAAAAATAAAAGACAAGGAATATAAAATCAGTTTATTTGCGGATGATGTTATAGTGTACTTAACAGAACCAGAACTATCAATAAAAGAATTATATAAGAAATTGAAGGAATATGGAGAAGTGTCGGGTTACAGATAAACGTAAATAAAAGTGAAGCAATGCCTATGAATAATGCGGATTTCTCAAAATTTAAGAAGGAATCACCATTTCGATGGCAAATGCAAGCAATAAGATACCTAGGTGTACAAATAAACAAAAATCTCGGCCAACTATATAAACTCAATTATTATCCACTAATGAAAAAATTACAGGACGATTTAGAGCATTGGAAAGATTTACCACTAACACTAATAGGAAGGATAAACTGTGTTAAAATGAACATTTTTCCAAGGATATTATACTTATTTCAGGCATTGCCAATACAACTGACAGAGAAATTCTTCAAGGAGTTAAAGAAAATAATAAGGAAATTTTTATGGAGAGGGGGGAAACCGAGGATAGCACTAGATAAATTAACAGAATGGTATAAACAAGGAGGCTTACAACTGCCAAACTTTAAAAATTATTATATAGCCGCACAATTAAGATACCTATCAGATTTTTATCAAACAAGGGCAAAGCCAGATTGGACGAGATTAGAATTAGATAAAATAGGGGAAAAGATACCTGAACACATATTATATAAATGGGATGAAAAATTGGTACAACATAGAAGTTCTCCAGTATTACATCATCTCCTCAATATTTAGAAAAAGATTCATGTAGAAAGAAATAAAACAAATTATCAATTACCAAAACTAATATTGACGCAAAACAAGTTACTCCCTTTTACAATAGATAACCTTTCTTTTAGAGAATGGGAAACAAAAGGGATTAAAAGAATAGAAAATTGTTTTTCAGGAAATAGATTATTATCCTTTGAACAAATGAAAGATAAGTACAATATAACTCAAGATACAGCACTGGCATATTACCAATTGAGATCCTACTTGAAGGATAAATGAGGAAGCAGTTTGAGTTTGCCAGAGGGAAGTAACCTTGAATATGTGATTACAGATACAATGATAATCAAAAGATTTATAATAAATATGTATATTAAACTGCAAGAAAAGGAGAATGAGGAAACAAATGGTAAAACTAAACAAAAATGGGAACAAGATTTAAATGTAAAGATAAAAAAGGAAACATGGGAGAAGTTATGCTCCAGAACGATGAGAAATACAATAAATACGAGGTTACATATGATACAATATAACTGGATACACAGGCTATACATTACATCTCAAAAGTTAAATAAATGGGACCCAACAGTATCTGATATATGTTTTCGATGTAAAAAAGATATGGGAACAACAATTCATGCAATCTGGACATGTGAGTAAGTAGAAAAATTTTGGGAAGATCTAAATCAGATATTAAATAAAATAACAGAAAACAATATACCCAAGAAACCAGAGATCTTCCTCCTAAGTAACATAAAAAACAAAGAATTTGGAATTGATTTGGAGGATGCACAAAAAAGATTTGTTAAGATAGCTCTAGCCGTAGCAAAAAAATGTATTATGTCAACCTGGAAATCGGAAGATAATTTGAAAATAAAACAATGGTATATAGAAATGAATAAATGTATTCCATTAGAAAAAATAACATATAGTTTAAGAAATAATATTAAAATATTCGAACAAATATGGGAGCCTTACATTAAATACAATAGCGAAAACCTACCGGGGACAATCATTACCTAAGTTAACGGAAGGAAAAGGAAATGAAAAGAATGGACTCAGTAGAATTTCTGGTGTATTTTTATTGAATGACAACATTGTCTGACTGGTTTAATGTATCCTAGATTTTATACCTTAAATGGACGGGAGGTGGGAGGTAGGGAGGGTGGGATGGGAGGAGGGAGGGGGGGAGAAAATGGCACTGTATATGTGTGAAAAGGAAAAAGTGTGTACCATGGTTAATGTGATTTATGGTGTGAAAAATAAAAAATTTAAAAAAAAAAACTACTCTTTGCAGACGATGCCACTTTAATTGCCCATTCAGAGCCAGCTCTCCAGCGCATGATGTCCTGTTTGCAGAAACTGCCAAAATGTTTGACCTGGAAGTCAGCCTGAAGAAAACTGAAGTCCTCCATCAGCTAGCTCCCCACCATGACTACCAGCCCCCCCACATCTCCATCGGGCACAGAACTCAAAACGGTCAACCAATTTACCTACCTTGGCTCCACCATTTCATCTGATGCAAGGATCGACAATGAGATAGACAACAGTCTCGCCAAGGCAAATAGTGTCTTTGGAAGACGACACAAAAGAGTCTGGTAAAACAACCACCTGAAGAAACACACAAAGATCAGTATGTACAGAGCCGTTGTCATACCCACGCTCCTGTTCGGCTCTGAATCATGGGTCCTCTACTGGCATCACCTACAGCTCCTAGAATGCTTCCATCAGCGCTGCCTCCGCTCCATCTTCAACATTCATTGGAGTGACTTCATCACCAACATCGAAGTACTCGAGCTGGCAGAGTCCGCAAGCATCGAATCCATGCTGCTGAAGACCCAACTGCGCTAGGTGGGTCACGTCTCCAGAATGGAGGACCATCACCTTCCCAAGATCGTGTTATATGGCGAGCTCTCCACTGGCCACCGAGACAGAGGTGCACCAAAGAAGAGGTACAAGGACTGCTTAAAGAAATCTCTTGGTGCCTGCCACATTGGGCTGATATCGCCTCCAACCATGCATCTTGGCGCCTCCTTTGAAGAAGACCGCAGAGTCCACCTCACTGACAAAAGACAAAGGAGGAAAAACCCAACACCCAACCCCAACCAACCAATTTTCCCTTGCAACCGTTCCTGCCTGTCCTGCATCGGACTTGTCAGTCACCAACGAGCCTGCGGCAGACGTGGACATACCCCTCCATAAATCTTCGTCCACGAAGCCAAGGCAAAGAAAGAAAAAAGCTCATACTGACCCCTTGGATTAATGCATTAGTATCTTTAGTTGTAAGTAATCTATCAATGCCAAACATAAAGTTAAACCAAGACCCAGTATTAACTGAGGGAGAGTGAAGGAACCATTGAACATTATGGCACAAACACGAGTCCTTCTTATCTGTGCCGAACTATTATTCTGCCTCATCCCACTGACCTGTACCCATTCCATATCCCTCCTATTCATGTATCTGTCCAATTTCTCTTCAATGTTAAAAATGAAGAAATTAGACTGATGGAACACCTCTGAGAGCCTGAATAGATTGATGGACTGAACGCCCACCTTGTATATTATAAATAAATATTTGAATTCCAGACTTTCCCATATGCTTCATATGCAATTGTTTGTGAATTCTCTCCCAAGTCCTGGGCTATGATTTTCGAACTCTGCCTCCCTTGGTCATAGATTTCATGGCAAAATCTCCCTTCATCCACCCTATCCATTTCCCGTAAAACTTTTAATTTGCCTGTTAACCTAAATTCTCACTCCTAATTTGCATTGTTTCCCCTTCTAATCTAGTGTGGAGTCCAGGTATTGATCTTGGCCATTCTACATCTCGTTCCATTCTGTGGTGGTACCCCGTGTAAGGCTGATGACCAGACAAGTGAATGTTGCCCATGTTGAGTTAACACCTCAGAGTACAGATATTGCATTTAGACTTCAATAGTGATATCCAATTAGTTATTTGTGGGATGTGTGGGAAGTTTGTTCGTGCTCTGCTGTTTTTTTTTTCAGTTACAGCCTTTTTGTTGATGTTAAAACAAGGGAGAGTGCAAGGTAGACTGTAATTACACCTTTGTTCCTGGGTGTATTACGTGGCAAAAAGTATGAGGCCCCTGGAGTTATTCTCCCTTTGGCATATTGGCCTTTACTGAGTTCAGGAGTTGGGATGTTATGATAAAGTTGCATAAGATATTAGTGAGGCTAAATTTAAAGTATTATGTGTTGGTCTGGTCACTCTTTAGGAAAGATTTCAGATTAGGACTTTATTCCTGGAGTGTAGAAGAATGAGGGAGATTTGATAAAGGTATTTGAAATAATGAGGGGAATAGACATAGATGAGAGGAAAGGATAGGCTTTTTCCACTGAGATACAAACCAAAGGACATGGGTGAAGGGTGAAAGGGGTTGTTTACAGGGAACATCAGGGGGAATTTCTTTAAACAAAGAGTGGTGGGAGTGTGGAACGAGCTGCCAGCTGAAGTGGTCAATGCAGGCACAATTTTCACATTTAAGAAGGCGGGAACATGGATGGGAGGGCTATGAACAGGTGCAGGTCAGTGGGACTAGGCAGAAAAAATGGTGCAGCACAGACTAAAGGGGTCTGTTTCTGTGTGTAATGTTATATGCTTCTATCTCTTTCAGAACCTTGGGCTCTCCTGTCTGCTGTCTCTTGGTTGATGATGGCCGTCTCTTTGCCTCCCAGGTAAGTGAATACTTAGTGGTGTTGTGAGGTGACCCTCTGCTTTTTGTCCAAGATTGTGGCCACCAGCACAGCTCAATCACCCGAGTCTTTTATGCAATGGAGAAAGGAGCTTTTCTCTTGAAATCTTTAATCACAAACTATTGCCTCCATGGCTCATGAAGGCTCTGCCTTTTCCTGAGGTCAAGGCTGATCCTGATCTGGTTGTAACTTCAACTCAGCACTCCTGCTTACTCATATGTGTAATCTTTCACACACACCCCACCATTAAGAATTCAACTCTCCCTTAAGTGTATTCATCTCTACTTCCAGAGTACTCTGAGGATGAGAGTTCAAAAAGCTCTCAACCCTTTGTCTTAAACCGGTGAACCAGTATTTTAGAAACCTAATACTAGACCAGTCCACAGGGTACTGGATGGCAGCACGGGAGTAGCCTCTTTGGATCAGGTGAAGAGTCTCTAGTGGACATTTTAACACCTCAAGATAAATTTCAACCTGTCTCTTCTGTAATCATGGGCCCAGCCCCTGAAAATCAATGTATTGTGGCACTGTTTTATTATATAAACATTTTATGTAGTTGTGTATAATTGGAGGTGTATGTGTAAGAGGGATAGTCGAGAGGTGTCTAGACATTTTCTGCTGGTAACTAATCTGTTTGCCTTGCGGCAGGCAAAAGGAAATTTCATGTAATAGGACACTGTTTTATTTCTATGACAATAAATTGAACTTTCTCTGTGCATCCACCACGTCAAGACCCACAGAACCTTGTCTGTTTCAGTCAAGTAGCCTCTTATTCTTCTGAACAATAGCAGATAAAAACCCAGCCTTTCCTCAGAAGACAAACCCACCTATTCCAGGTGTCTGACTAATAACCCCTCTTTGAACCTCTTCCAATGCTTTAACATCCTCCTTTAATTAAGTACAGCTTTAGTCTGTATTTAATACTCCAAGTAATAATGGTATATATCACTGAAATATAACCTTCTTACTTTTGTCTTCAGTTCCTTTCGCAATAAACAATAATAATCTGTTAGCTTCCTAATTACTTGCTGTACCTGCACACCAGCCTTTTGCAAATCACACACTAGGACACCCAGATCCCTAACAGTTTGCAGCTCTTCAGACAATACACAATACACGTGTTCTGTCATAGCCCATTTTCCGGATCTTTACCCATTCCTTTACTCTTGTAATCTCTGTTATCCTCTTCACAAACCCTACCTATCTTTGTGGCATCAACAATTTTAGGAATTAAGCCTTCAGTCTCTATGTCTAAGTCATTTATATAAATTGTAAAGCATTGAAGGTCCCAGTACCAATCCCTGTGGCACATGCTCATTCTATCTTACTAACCATTAATACCTACTCCTATTCGTCTATCATGGCTCAGTGATAACACAGAGGAAAAGAAATGGAAACTAAAATATTTACTATAATAGAATCCCTGGTATTCAGCACCTGCAAGGGATTGGTAGATGCCAGACAAGTGAATTTCCCGGTTGCTTGAGACTGCTTGAATGGAGAACTAATGGCAAGGCATGCCAATTTTAAACTTCCATATTCATTACCCTTTTATTTTTTTGCAATTTTTTTTGTTAGTTGCGTGAGGCTGTGGTCGCTTGAATTTCTT
This sequence comes from Narcine bancroftii, assembly GCF_036971445.1. Lineage (NCBI taxonomy): Eukaryota > Metazoa > Chordata > Chondrichthyes > Torpediniformes > Narcinidae > Narcine > Narcine bancroftii. The sequence continues at coordinate 200,456,288 of NC_091470.1, read as the reverse complement.
GATAACAGGCATTTTACTGTAGTAGGGAAAAATGACACTAGGGCATATTATTAGTGTAAGTAATCAAAGAGGATCTTAAAGACTAGAGTGGCAAAGAGGGTTATATAGGGAACCCTGACCTCTGGGTCCAAACAACTGATATGCAGCCAGCAGTGGTGAAAGGGAATGTGGGCTGAATTAGAGGAATGTAGATACCCTGGAGGGTGATCTTTCTTTGCCCTCTGCCCTCTCCCCCTATCACCTACCTTCCCATCTGGGTCAACCTATTACCTGCTAGCCTCTGTTCCTCTACCTTCCCACCCACCCACCTTTCACTACCCCTGCAGAAGGGCTCAAGCACAAAGCATTAGCCTTGCGGTTAGTGCAGCACTGACAGTGCCAGCGTTGGGGTGGGGGTGGGGTGGGGGGGTGGTGTCAGAATCCTGCTCTGCCTGTAGGGAGTTTGTACGCTCTCCCCGTGTCTGCGTGGGTTTTCCCCTGGGGCTCTGGTTTCTTCTCGACACTCAACATTTACTGGGATTGTAGGTCAATTGGGTATAATTGAGTGGTACGGGGTCATAGGCCGAAAGGATCTGTTACTTTTAAATTAGAAGTTCAATTAAAATTGCTTTTTACTTTCTTCGGATGCTGTGTGACCTGCTGAGCGCTTCCAGCACTGTGAGCGCTAAACTGTAGAACTGGCAGAGATTCAGAGATGTGGAGAAGGGGTGTGGGGGGGTGGGGGTTGAGAACTGTTAAAGCGGTAAAAGTCGAGTTGAATTTGCAGAGACAGAGCCAGGTGAAGAACTACAGGAGTCTATGAAGAGAATGATTAGAGGTGAAGACCTGCAGGAGTTTATGGAGAGAATGATCAGAGGTGAAGACTTGCAGGAGTCTATGGAAGGATGATCAAAGGTGAAGACCTGCAGGAGTCTATGGAGAGAATGATTAGAGGTGAAGACCTGCAGGAGTTTATGGAGAGAATGAACAGAGGTGAAGACCTGCAGGAGTTAATGGAGAGAGTGAACAGAGGTGAAGACCTGCAGGAGTATATGGAGAGAATGAACAGAGGTGAAGACCTGCAGGAGTCTATGGAGAGAATGATCAGAGGTGAAGACCTGCAGGAGTTTATGGAGAGAGTGAACAGAGGGGAAGACCTGCAGGAGTCTATGGAGAGAATGATCAGAGGTGAAGACCTGGAGGTGTCTATGCAGAGAATGAACAGAGGTGAAGACCTGCAGGAGTTTATGGAGAGAATGATCAGAGGTGAAGACCTGGAGGAGTCTATGGAGAGAATGATCAGAGGTGAAGACCTGCAGGAGTCTATGGAGAGAATGATCAGAGGTGAAGACCTGCAGGAGTTTATGGAGAGAATGATCAGAGGTGAAGACCTGCAGGAGTTTATGGAGAGAATGAACAGAGATTAAGATCTGCAAGAGTCTATGGAGAGAATAATCAGAGGTGAAGACCTGCAGGAGTCTATGGAGAGAATGAACAGCAGGTGAAGACCTGCAGGAGTCTATGGAGAGAATGCACAGTGGTGAAGACCTGCAGGAGTTTATGGAGAGAATGATCAGAGTTGAAGACCTGCAGGAGTTTATGGAAAGAGTGAACAGAGGTGAAGGCCTGCAGGAGTATATGGAGAGAGTGAACAGAGGTGAAGGCCTGCAGGAGTATATGGAGAGAGTGAACAGAGGTGAAGACCTGCAGGAGTATATGGAGAGAGTGATCAGAGGTGAAGACCTGCAGGAGTCTATGGAGAAAATGATCAGAGGTGAAGACCTGCAGGTGTCTATGGAGAGAATGATTAGAGGTGAAGACCTGCAGGAGTTTATGGAGAGAATGATCAGAGGTGAAGAACTGCAGGAGTTTATGGAGAGAGTGAACAGAGGGGAAGAACTGCAGGAGTTTATGGAGAGAATGATCAGAGGTGAAGACCTGCAGGAGTCTATGGAGAGAATGATCAGAGGTGAAGACCTGCAGGAGTCTATGGAGAGAATGATCAGAGGTGAAGACCTGGAGGTGTCTATGCAGAGAATGAACAGAGGTGAAGACCTGCAGGAGTTTATGGAGAGAATGATCAGAGGTGAAGACCTGGAGGAGTCTATGGAGAGAATGATCAGAGGTGAAGACCTGCAGGAGTCTATGGAGAGAATGATCAGAGGTGAAGACCTGCAGGAGTTTATGGAGAGAATGATCAGAGGTGAAGACCTGCAGGAGTTTATGGAGAGAATGAACAGAGATTAAGACCTGCAAGAGTCTATGGAGAGAATGATCAGAGGTGAAGACCTGCAGGAATCTATGGAGAGAATGAACAGCAGGTGAAGACCTGCAGGAGTCTATGGAGAGAATGCACAGTGGTGAAGACCTGCAGGAGTTTATGGAGAGAATGATCAGAGTTGAAGACCTGCAGGAGTTTATGGAGAGAATGAACAGAGATTAAGACCTGCAAGAGTCTATGGAGAGAATGATCAGAGGTGAAGACCTGCAGGAGTCCATGGAGAGAATGAACAGCAGGTGAAGACCTGCAGGATTCTATGGAGAGAATGCACAGTGGTGAAGACCTGCAGGAGTTTATGGAGAGAATGATCAGAGTTGAAGACCTGCAGGAGTTTATGGAAAGAGTGAACAGAGGTGAAGGCCTGCAGGAGTATATGGAGAGAGTGAACAGAGGTGAAGACCTGCAGGAGTATATGGAGAGAGTGATCAGAGGTGAAGACCTGCAGGAGTCTATGGAGAGAATGATCAGAGGTGAAGACCTGCAGGAGTCTATGGAGAGAATGAACAGAGGTGAAGACCTGCAGGAGTTTATGGAGAGAATGAACAGAGGTGAATACCTGGAGGTGTCTATGCAGAGAATGATCAGAGGTGAAGACCTGCAGGAGTTTATGGAGAGAATGAACAGAGATTCAGGCCTGCAAGAGTCTATGGAGAGAATGATCAGAGGTGAAGACCTGCAGGAGTCTATGGAGAGAATGAACAGAGGTGAAGACCTGCAGGAGTTTATGGAGAGAATGAACAGAGGTGAATACCTGGAGGTGTCTATGCAGAGAATGATCAGAGGTGAAGACCTGCAGGAGTTTATGGAGAGAATGAACAGAGATTCAGGCCTGCAAGAGTCTATGGAGAGAATGATCAGAGGTGAAGACCTGCAGGAGTCTATGGAGAGAATGAACAGCAGGTGAAGACCTGCAGGAGTATATGGAGAGAGTGATCAGAGGTGAAGACCTGCAGGAGTCTATGGAGAGAATGATCAGAGGTGAAGACCTGCAGGAGTCTATGGAGAGAATGAACAGAGGTGAAGACCTGCAGGAGTTTATGGAGAGAATGAACAGAGGTGAATACCTGGAGGTGTCTATGCAGAGAATGATCAGAGGTGAAGACCTGCAGGAGTTTATGGAGAGAATGAACAGAGATTCAGGCCTGCAAGAGTCTATGGAGAGAATGATCAGAGGTGAAGACCTGCAGGAGTCTATGGAGAGAATGAACAGCAGGTGAAGACCTGCAGGAGTCTATGGAGAGAATGAACAGAGGTGAAGACCTGCAGGAGTCTATGGAGAGAATGATCAGAGGTGAAGACCTGCAGGAGTCTATGGAGAGAATGATCAGAGGTGAAGAACTGCAGGAGTTTATGGAGAGAATGAACAGAGGTGAATACCTGGAGGTGTCTATGGAGAGAATGATCAGAGGTGAAGACCTGCAGGAGTTTATGGAGAGAATGAACAGAGATGAAGACCTGGAGGAGTCTATGGAGAGAATGATCAGAGGTGAAGACCTGCAGGAGTTCATGGAGAGAATGATCAGAGGTGAAGACCTGCAGGAGTTTATGGAGAGAATGATCAGAGGTGAAGACCTGCAGGAGTTTATGGAGAGAATGATCAGAGGTGAAGACCTGCAGGAGTTTATGGAGAGAATGATCAGAGGTGAAGACCTGCAGGAGTCTATGGAGAGAATGATCAGAGGTGAAGACCTGCAGGAGTCTATGGAGAGAATGATCAGAGGTGAAGACCTGCAGGAGTCTATGGAGAGAATGAACAGCAGGGGAAGAGGGAAGGGTGTGTGTTTGCAGGTTCTGGAATGCTTTTTTCCCTTGGTTGCCTATTAAATGCAATTTATGTTAAGAATGACTGGTGGACAGAGGAATGGTTTCAGCCCTCTTTAATTCAGTTTTATGTACGATTGTCCTGGTTCTATTTTTAATTTAGACAAACAGATTAGTGGCCCATGAGCCTGTGTTGCCCAAATATCCCAATTAACCTACAATCCCCGTATGACTTTGAAGGGTGGAAGGAAGCCAGAACGCATAGAGACAACGTACTTAACTCCTCACAGACAGAGCTGGTTTTGAAGCCAGGTCGCTAACGCTGTTATTAGCATTGTGCTAACCGCTACGGTACTATGCCACACTAACTGTTCATTGTGACCAAAAGTGAATGATTCCGTTGCTCTGGGTGTAGTTTGATGTGGGGTTTATCAACGAACTTGTACACTGGCCTAGTGCTTGCTTTAGTTAACGTTTACGTTTTTGGGTGAGAGGTCATCGCCTGCTGGAGTTGCACTTGGCACCAAGTGCATTGGATCATCGTGCTGGAATGTAGGGCAGAGGTTACAACAGCTGCCTCCCAGAGTGGGAAGAGCAGAGAAGGGAATGTGGGCAGAGAGTTGAGCAAGGAAGTGGGAGGAGGAAAGAGGGAAAGGAAAAGATGATAGGAAGGGGAGCGAGGATGGGCAGAACCACCAGGTGAGCCAGTACTGAGGGAATGTGGCATTGCCGGGGGGGGTGGGGGGGTGTAGGTGGTACTGAGGGAGTAGGGCACTGCCAGAGTGGATGGTATTGAGGAGTGGGGCACTGCCAGAGGGAGTGGTACTGAGGGAGTGGGGCACTGCCAGAGTGGATGGTATTGAGAAAGTGAGGCACTGCCAGAGGGGGTGGTAGTAAGGTAGTGGAGCTTTGCCGGAGGGGGTGGTACTGAGGGAGTGGGGCACTGCAAGAAAGTGCAGTAATTAAGGAGTGGGCACTGCCGGGGGGGTAATGAGGGAGTGGGCACTTCCAGAGGGGTGGTACTGAAGGAGTGGAGCACTGCCAGAAGGAGTGGGACACTGCCGGAGGGGGGTACTGAGGGAGTGGGACACTGCCAGAGGGGGCAGTACTGAGGGAGCGGAGCACTGCCAGAGGAGGCAGTACTGAAGGAGTGGGCACTGCCAGGCGGGGCAGTACTGAAGGAGTGGGCATTGCCAGATGGGGCAGTACTGAAGGAGAGGGCACTGCCAGACAGGGCAGTACTGAGGGAGTGGAGCACTGCCAGAGGGAGTGGTACCTAGGGAATGGGGCACTGCCAGAGGGGGCAGTACTGAAGGAGTGGGGCACTGCCAGAGGGGGCAGTACTGAAGGAGTGGAGCACTGCCAGAGGGAGTGGTACTGAGGGAGTGGGGCACTGCCTGAGGGAGTGGTACTTAGGGAGTGGTGCACTCCCAGAGGGGGTGGTACTGAGGGAGTGGTGCACTCCCAGAGGGGGTGGTACTGAGGGAGTGGTGCACTCCCAGAGGGGGTGGTACTGAGGGAGTGGTGCACTCCCAGAGGGGGTGGTACTGAGGGAGTGGGGCACTGTCAGAGAGCACGGTACTGAGGAAGTGGCTATTACCAGAGGGGGAGGTACTGAAGGAGTGAGGCACTGCCAGAGGGGGTAGTACTGAAGGAGTGGAGCACTGCTAGATGGAGTGGGACACTGCCAGAGGGCAGTACTGAAGGAGTGGAGGACTGCCAGAGGAGGCAGTACTGAAGGAGTGGGCACTGCCAGACGGGGCAGTACTGAGGGAGTGCAGCACTGCCAGAGGGGGCAGTACTGAAGGAGTGGAACACTGCCAGAGGGAGTGGTACTGAGGGAGTGGGGCACTGCCTGAGGGAGTGGTGCACTCCCAGAGGGGGTGGTACTGAGGGAGTGTTGCACTCCCAGAGGGGGTGGTACTGAGGGAGTGTTGCACTCCCAGAGAGGGTGGTACTGAGGGGGTGGGGAGCTGTCAGAGGGGGTGGGGCGCTGCCAGAGGGGGTGGGGCGCTGCCAGAGGGGGTGGGGCGCTGCCAGAGGGGGTGGGGCGCTGCCAGAGGGGGTGGGGCGCTGCCAGAGGGGGTGGGGCGCTGCCAGAGGGGGTGGGGCGCTGCCAGAGGGGGTGGGGCGCTGCCAGAGGGGGTGGGGCGCTGCCAGAGGGGGTGGGGCGCTGCCAGAGGGGGTGGGGCGCTGCCAGAGGGGGTGGGGCGCTGCCAGAGGGGGTGGGGCGCTGCCAGAGGGGGTGGGGCGCTGCCAGAGGGGGTGGGGCGCTGCCAGAGGGGGTGGGGCGCTGCCAGAGGGGGTGGGGCGCTGCCAGAGGGGGTGGGGCGCTGCCAGAGGGGGTGGGGCGCTGCCAGAGGGGGTGGGGCGCTGCCCGAGGGGGCTGCCAGAGGGGGTGGGGCGCTGCCCGAGGGGGCTGCCAGAGGGGGTGGGGCGCTGCCCGAGGGGGCTGCCAGAGGGGGTGGGGCGCTGCCCGAGGGGGCTGCCAGAGGGGGTGGGGCGCTGCCCGAGGGGGCTGCCAGAGGGGGTGGGGCGCTGCCCGAGGGGGCTGCCAGAGGGGGTGGGGCGCTGCCCGAGGGGGCTGCCAGAGGGGGTGGGGCGCTGCCCGAGGGGGCTGCCAGAGGGGGTGGGGCGCTGCCCGAGGGGGCTGCCAGAGGGGGTGGGGCGCTGCCCGAGGGGGCTGCCAGAGGGGGTGGGGCGCTGCCCGAGGGGGCTGCCAGAGGGGGTGGGGCGCTGCCCGAGGGGGCTGCCAGAGGGGGTGGGGCGCTGCCCGAGGGGGCTGCCCGAGGGGGTGGGGCGCTGCCCGAGGGGGCTGCCCGAGGGGGTGGGGCGCTGCCCGAGGGGGCTGCCCGAGGGGGTGGGGCGCTGCCCGAGGGGGCTGCCCGAGGGGGTGGGGCGCTGCCCGAGGGGGCTGCCCGAGGGGGTGGGGCGCTGCCCGAGGGGGTGGGGCGCTGCCCGAGGGGGTGGGGCGCTGCCCGAGGGGGTGGGGCACTGCCCGAGGGGGTGGGGCACTGCCAGAAGGGGCCGGTCCTGAGGGAGTGGGGCACTGGCAGAGGGGGAGGTCCTGAGGGAATGCGGTACTGTGGGAGTGGAGAACTGCCAGAGGGGGAGGTACTGAGGGGGGGGGCGGTACTGAGGGGGGGGCACTGTCAGAGAGGCAGAACTGAGGGAGTGCGGCACTCTCAGATGGGATGTTAATAAGGGAGAACAGACTGCTAGTGCGGGTGGTAATGAGGGAGAATGGTACTGCCAGAATGGGTGGTAATGATGGTGTGTGGCACTGCCGGAGGGGGCCGAACTGAGGGAGTGTAGCACTGTAGAGATCTACCTGCCTCTGCAGTTCATTCTATCACCTCCACGTTACCTTCATAACCTCCATGTGCCATGGGTACTTACATTATAAAACAATTGTTGTTTCATGACTTTCATGGTCAGACTGGGGAGTTTTCCATCACCCTATGATCAGGTCTCTGACATCCTCACACCCTATTTTACAGTTCTGTTGTTTACAAGGACTCACAGCTGTAATCAGCAATGTCATTTTTAAACTGGCTGAGGTTTATTGGTGGGAGTTTCTGCTGCTTCTCTCTCCCGCTCAGCTGGTGCTTAAAAGCATCCAACAGAACAATTAATCATTCTGCCCTCCTGTGTTAAGGTTATAGTCTTAAAAAGCACATTGAGTCACCCTCTCTCTTTGTTTCCCAGCCACCCTCCCACTTTCCCTCAAAACCAGCTCATCCGAACGACCATTCCTTGCTTCCCACCTCACACAGCTGGCTCGCTGACCTATGCTTGCCCTCGAGATGGTTCGCTTTGATTCTACATGTGCCCCTGGTGCTCTCAATCTTTCAACCTTCCACAACCCTTCTTTAATTGCAGGCAGCCCAGGCAGTGTAACTACTGGCTGATGGAGTACAATGATGGCAAATGTGAGGTTCTCCACTTTGGAAGGAAAAATGAAAGATCAGAATGTTATTTAAATGGCAAGTGATTGCATCAAGCAGCTGTGCAGAAGGACTTGGGAGGGCTTGTGCACGAATTGCAAAAGATTGGTTTGCAGATGCAACAGGCTACCAAGAAGGCAAATGGAATGTCGGCCTTCATCGCTAGAGGGATTGAATTTAAGTACAGGGAGGTTATGCTGCAAATGTACAAGATTCTGGTGAGGCCACATCTGGAGTACTGCGTGTAGTTCTGGACTCCTTACTTGATGAGGATGTACTGGCTTTAGAGGAGGTGCAGAGGAGGTTCACCAGGTTGATTCAAGAGATTAAGAGGTTAGCCTATGAGGTGAGATTGAGTCGCCTGGGACTCTACTCGTTGGACTTCATTGTGGATTGTCACCTTGTCGTGGTGGAGAAGCTTGTGTGGTCCTGAGATCCCAAGAGAGATGTCGTCTGGAGCAGTGCTCCTGATAGAGTCACCCATGGCGGTAAGCTCGAGGGTGAGGTCCCTGACAGAACAATCCAACCAAGTCCTCAATGGATAAAGTTACTCTGAACTCGGTGGCTGTGAAGGTGGACGAAGGCTGTAACAAATTCATTAGCTCCAATCGTCGTGGTTTCCATGCCATTGGAATTACCCAGCCCAGACTGTGCACTTGACTCTGCACCATCCAACTGGTCAGAGTTTTTGCATTTATTTCAGCCACTCGCTGCCATGGTTTAAGGTCCCTTCCTGCTTCAAAAGGACATCCATCATCGCAAAAGAGCAAGCTGTCTCAAAAACTTTCGGCACTGACATCTACCATGATTAAGTGCATTGAAAAATCAGTTGTGGAGCAAATCAAGAAAGATCTGAACCCACTTCAGTTCACGCCCAATCACAACAGGCCAACAGCGGATGACACCTTGCTGGCATTCCACTCTGTGTTAGATCACCTGGACACCTCCATCAGGCTGTTGTTCATTGACTACAGCTCGGCATTTCAAATCAACATACCAACAAACCAAATAGTCCAGACGTGGATCTTGGACTCTTTCTGTCCCTCATCGGCAGACGGTGCAATTGGCAATGTCACCTCCTCCTGCTTCTGGCTGACCCTCAACACCAGGGCCCCTGAAGGCTGTGAGCTCTATTCCTCTACATTCATGATTGCTTAGCCAAGTTCAGCTCTAACACAATCTATAAATTTACTGATGATACCACTGTGAATAACAGATGATGAAGAGTCAGAATATAGGGCAGAGATCGAAAACCTGGTTGGGTGGTGTCAGAAGAACACTCTTCCTCTCAAGAGGTAAAACAACCACTACAGACGTCGTGGTTGAAGCAAAAACACAATGCTGGAGAAAATCAGCAGGTCAAACAGTGTCCTTTAAGAATCAATTTATTGTCATTGTATTAAAATAGAGTCATATTACATGAAATTGCTTTTTTTCCTCCTGTAAGGCAGACAGATTCGCCATCAGCAGGAATTGCCTGAAGTGCCTCTTCCAGTCAGAGAAAGAGAAGCAAAAGAGAATTCCCTCAGAGTCACCTCCTGCGCTTCCACAGCCCCACAGCGTCCAGACCAAACCAGTGGCAACCCAAGCTCCAAATCCTAACCTCCAACACGGTCAGGAACCCTTCAGCGCCTTTGGCATCCCCTCGCATCCTGGTTCTGATACCTGGTGCCCCTTCAGCCAGCCTCAAGCCAGTCCTCAGCCCAGTGCGAGTCTCCCGACAGCAGCCCACAGCCTCCATGGGTTCCTCACCTTGAGTCGCCAGTAATCCACTGCATGCCGTGGTCTTTCAGCCGCAGACTCCTCGTGGTCCGCCACCATGGTCACCTTCCAGTGGGTCATCACCTCGATTTATCCGACTCCCCGTTTTATGCTGCCCTATGCCAGCCCTTTGCTCCCATGGAACCTGCAACCCTTGTGGCTGCTGCCCATTAAAGATACATGACCAACGTTTTGGGCTTGAGCCTTTCATCAAAGTATTTTTGTCTTTGAAACTGTTTATTCTTAATGCAGGTGTATTAGTTAGGCATTGTAAGAGTAAGTCTCAAGCAGCCAGAAAGTACACTTATCTGGCACCTACCAATTCCCATAAGTGCTGAATATCAGGAGCTTTATTGTATTATCCCTTTGACTGTCCTGGCGTATCATGGTAAGTTGTAGCTGGTGCATCTAATGTACCTACAGTATGTGGATGCAGCAAATAAGGACTTTGGTGCATCTGTACATTGTATTGTGTGAATTACAATGTACTCTCATCACTGCCATCTCATTGCCTTTCACCCTCTGCTTTTACATCAGGCCGTCCTGGAGAAGACATGGACCGAATCCACTGGAACAAAAACCACAACGGACAAGAAGAAGGTTACCATGGTGTGTTGTCATAGCATCCTCCGCTGTCTCATTTCTCCAATGCAGCTGGTGAAATAGCCAGGTCCAACTTGGTGTTTCATTGGTTGCAGATTGGGAGAGTGATGGGGTGGGGGGGGGTAGTGGTAGGGATAAACCACAAATCCTAAGAAAGTGCCACCATTCAGAATTTCTTCAGGGTAGGGGAATCTGGAATCCCCTACCTGAGAGGATATGGAAGCCAAATCATTGCGGGAATCGAAAGAGGAAGATTGAACTGAGGGGGAGTGGGGAAATGGCACATAGGAGTATTGTGTGGAGTTTTGGTCACCTAACTGCAGGAAAGGTATCAATAAGATAGAAAAAGCATAGAGAAGATTTATGAAAGCTGTTGCTGGGTCTTCAGGAACTGAGTTACAGGGAAATGCTAAGCAAGTTCGGACTTTATTCCCTGGAGCATAGAAGAATTGATAGAGAGATACAAAATTTTGAGAGGCATAGTAAATGCAAGCAGGCTTTTTCCACTGAGGTTGGGTGAGATATAAACTAGAGGTCATGGGTTAAGGGTGAAAGGGGAAATTGGGGAACATGAGGGGAAACTTTCACACAGAGAGTGGTGGGAGTGCGGAATGAGTTGCCAGAAAAGTGAAGAATACGGGCTCAATTTTAACATTTAAGAAAAATTTGAACAGGTACATGGATGTGAGGTGGGATATGGTCAGTGGGACTAGGCAGAATAAAAGTTTGGCACTGAGTAGAAGGGCCTGTTTCTGTGCTGTAATGTTCTGTGGTTCTATTCAACCATACCCTTGCCAGTTAACCTGCCAAACCTTTTGCTTTTGATATATCACAGTAAAGTAGTAGAGAGCACATATTTAGGGTGAGGGGGGAATATTAAAGAAAATGCAAGGGGGATCGTTCTGTGATTTTGCAGTACCTTGTTACTCGCATTACAACAGGGAGCACTTTGAAGGAAGATTTTGCTGGTTGTAAATTGCCGAGGAGCATACTCTCTTTAGTGAGAAAGGCAATGCTGAAATCTTACCTGCCATGAACAATGTGTGATGTGTCACACAGGGGGAACACTGAGGAGGTCACACATGTTGTGAACAGGGTGTGATGTGCTCACACGGGGGACACACTTGTTGTGAGCAAGGCGCGCTGAGCTCGCATGGGGCACACATGTCGTGAATAAGGCTTGGTGGACTCGCTCTATTGGGGAGGGACACCTTTCTTGAGCAAGGAAGGATGGGCTCACGTGGGGGCACACCTATCGTGAATAAGGAGCGGTGGACTCACACAGGGAACACTGTTGTGAACAAGGCGCACTTGGCTCACACTTTGCATCCCTTTCCTTTGCAGGATTCCAAGTCATTTGCTGTGAACGTGTTCCGAGGTCTGATCCAGACTGAGCAGGTTTTCCCCTTTCCCTCAGGTAGACCTTTGCCATATGTGTCTGTGATCGTGAAGGGGTTATCTGCTTCCCATTGGCACTGCCCAAGCTGCAATGCCAGTGCTGTTTCAGCAGTTTCCATGGCAGATTTTGCGTCATTCAGTGTCAATTTCCAGGTCATTTTATGACATTCGGAAATTACTTTTTAAGACATCGAAGAACCTATTTGGCTTGTCAGATCTGTGCAGGACCCAACAGTGCTATCCTATTTTCCCCTCTTAATGTCCCCATGCCCAGCTCGCTCTTTCTCTATTTAATTTAGACATGCACGTAACAGGCCTTTCTGTCCCACATCCTGTGCCACCTAAATATACCCATGCGATCAATTAACTGACTAACCCCATGCATCTTTGGAATGTGTTAGAAAACCCACGCTGACACTTGGAGACTGTACAAACCCCTTTCAGATAACTTTGGATTTGAACACAGGTTGCTGGACCAGTAATGACAGTGTTGTGCTAACCACCTACAATAATCATGCTTCCCTAAAGGCTATCTACTCAGTTTTGATTCTTTCGAAACTTAGCTATGCCTGAGATGACCTCCCAGCATGTTTTTGTTATGTGGGAGGAATTGGGTGAATGTAATGGAAATGCACAAAGTCATGGGGGAAATAGTCAGAACCGAGGTCGCGACTGAACCTGGCTCACTGGAGCTGTGCTACTGATGAATGTCACTCACCGTGCATTGCCCCTTGCAAAGCCTTGTGTAAGGAATTAGTATTCAAGGTCCAGGAATGACCATTGTTGGACTTTTCTGGGGCAATAAGATTTTTTGATCTTGACATAGAGCAGAATTAGACTATTCAACCCATCGAGTCTGCCCCGCCAACTGCTTGTGGAACAAATTCCACAGATTTACCACCTCCTGGCTGAAGCAATTCCTATGCATTTCTGTTCTAAATGAATGCCTTTCAATCTCCTGAATTTGTGCCCTCTTGTCCTAGCCTCTACCACCATGGGAAGCAACCGTTCTACATCTACACTGTCCAGGCCTTTCAACATTTGAAATGTTTCAATGGGATTCTCCTAAATTCCAGCAAAAACAGGCCAAGAGCTGTCAAACTCTCCTCATTTCATAACCTTTTCATTCCCGGAATCATCCTAGTGAAACCTCTTTTTGTTCCTCTCCAACATCACATCTTTTCTTCAACGAGGAGCCCAAAACTGCTCAAAATACTCCTTGAGGTCTCGCCAGGGCCTTATAAAGCCTCAACATCACATCCCTGCTCTTATGTTCCTCTTGAAATGAACGCCAGCGTCGCATTTGCCTTCTTCACCACCGTCTTAACAAGTTGATCTATAAGCTATCATGCATGAGGATTCCCAGGTCACTTTGCATCTGGGTATTTTCCATTTTATCCTTTTTTTTAAAAAAAAGTCTGCCCATTAGTTTTTTTTTCCTACCCAAGTGTATGACCGTAGACTTTCTGAGATTATATTTTGGAGCCCTAATGCCCTATTACCATGTTCTGTGCCTGCCTTCGTATTCCACTGACCTTGTTCAAGCTACCCCAGCATCTAGCCTTTGATTGCCCACCTCTCCCAGCCCAGGATTCCTTGCTGCCCTAATAGAGGTTTCGCCAAGTTCCCTGCTCATCCATTGACCTTACTCCAGGACCTGACGGCACCTGTGGTGGGCAGCCCTCTCTCCTGTTCTCGTCTTCATACCGAGAAGAAAACGCGTCCATGGTCAAGGAAGTACGTCACCCGTTAAAGGACTAGAGATCACCTGTGGCACTCTGGGTTGCATGCTAATTGCTAATAGAGAGTCTGGAATTGCAATTGATCAGAAGCACACATGGGGTTAGGTGTCGCGGCAGGGCCAATGGGAGAAGAGATAATTAAATGTAATTTACAACGCAGTTGAAACCGATCCCTGACATTTAAATCCATGCTTCCCAATTACACCCAAATTAACCAACAGCCCCGTACATTTTGGAGGGTGGGAGGAAACTGGAACACCCACACAGACACGGGGAGTACATGACAGCACCGGATTTGAACCCATGTCATTGTCGTGGTAATAGGGCCACACTGACGCTATGCTAACCATGCCACCCAAGTTCTCAGCGAGGAGTTTACTTCTTCCCTTCCAAGGCTCAACTAACACCTCTCCTTTCAATGTGTGTTTGTCCAGTTCTCAACGAGGAGCAGACTCAGTTTCTCCGAGAACTCTTGGGACCTGTCAGCAAGTTTTTCGAGGTATGTTATTTAATCTCATCCTCTCCCTTTCCTTTTCTTTCCCTCCCTGCCTCATTTTTCATATCCTCTCTTCAGGGAAGTTGATGGAACCAAAAAGCTGGCCCTCTGTGAATTAGAGAAGCCCCTCTGTGAATTAGAGAAGCAGCTAATATTCTGGGCGATGCTTCTAGCTGGGCCCGAGTCTCTCTGACCGAACCAAAAGACATTCTGCCTCTTTTCGGTGCTGTACATTTTCTCCAGATTCTCTCCTGCATCAAACTATTTTTTCTTGCACAATGGTAACTGAATATTTATTGTCCATTTATCCTCACTTTATTTTAATTTTTTTTGGCCCAAACACCTGTTTTGGTGCATATGTACACTGAGTATGACAAACTCCTCATCAACTCCTCAATTACCTGGAGCACACAGACTCCAACCTCCTAGTTTGGAGACCCATGAAGCTGATGAGAGTCAGTGCCTTGATCGAGGGACTCCAATCTCTTCCACCTGGAGATTAACATGAGAGCAACTCCAATCCTATCCTTTACACCAGTCTTTTAGTCTGCAGGGTGAATTAAGTATCTTCCACATCTGGCTGGGTGCAGAGAGGTCAAGAACAGCAAAATTTGATCTCCATTACACTGTCTTCACAATGTTGAATGAGAAGCAGGCCACTCGGCCCATCGAGGTTTCTCCACCATCTAATAAGATTTCAGATTTATTATCAGAGTACATGACATTACATTCAACCCTGAGATTCTTTTCCTGCAGGCGCAGCAGAATTGCCACTAATTGGTAATGCAAAAAAAAACTTTACACAGTGTAAACATGTAAACAAAGAACTGTAAACAGATAACAAATGTGAGCAAGTTAACTGTGCAATACAGAGAAGACAAAAAGAAAATCAATAAAGTGCACAAGTAAGAATCCTTAAATGAGTCTGATTTACTTTGTTGTTGAGGAGTCTGATGGTGGAGGGGGAGCAACTGTTCCTGAACCTGATGGTGCGAGTCTTGTGGCACTGAGACCTCTTTCCTTATGGCATCAGTGAGAACCGGGCATGTGCTGGGGGGTATGGATCCTTCATGATCACTGCTGCTCTGACGGCAACATTTCCTGTAGATGTACTTAATAGTGGGGAGGGTTTTGCTTGTGATGTCCTGGGCTGTGTCCACTACCTTTTGCAGGGCTTTATGCTCAGAGGTATAGGTGTTCCCATACCAGACCATGATGCAACCAGTCAGCACACTTTCCATCACACCTCTGTAGAAATTGCCAGGGTTTCTGGTGTCATACCAAACCTTTGCAACCTCCTGAGGAAATAGAGGCACTGACATGCTTTCTTCATAATGCCATTAGTGTGTTTGTCCAGGAATGATCCTCTGAGATAGTGACTTTCAAGATCCTAAATTTGCTCAAGCTCTCCACTTCTGATCCCCTAATGATCACTGGATTACATACCTTTAGCTTTCCTTTCCTGAAGTCAACAATCTGCTCCTAAGTTTTGGTGACATTGAGTGCAAGGTTTTTGATGGTGTGCCATTCAGCCAAGTTTTCAATCTTCATCCTGTATGTTGACTCGTCCCCTTCCTTTATAGAACTCACTACCGTGGTATTGATGGCAAATTTGTAGATGACATTATTGTTGGACCGAGCTACACTGTCATGGGTGTAAAATGAGTTGAGCAGGGCCTTATAAAGCCTCAACATCACATCCCTGCTCTTATGTTCCTCTTGAAATGAACGCCAGCGTCGCATTTGCCTTCTTCACCACCGTCTTAACAAGTTGATCTATAAGCTATGGAGATTGTGGAGGAGAAGTTCTCTGCAATCTTCACTGATTGTGGTCTGGAGGTGAGGAAATCCAGGATCCAACTACACAGTGGGGTGTTAACTCCCAGGTCTTGGAGTTTGCTGATCAGTTTTGAGGGGATGCCAAAATGTAGTCAATAAAGAGCATCTTGATGAATGTGTCTTTGTTGTCCAGGTGTTCCAGGGCTTTGTGTAGAGCCAGTGGGATCATCGACCTGTTTCTATGTTAGGCCTTCTTGTTGATCACACATCCTCCTGAAAAATATTCATTGACTCTATTTCTACTGTTAATGACAGAGAGTTCCAAAGAAGAAATCCCTTTGAGTGGAACATTTTGCCTCTTCTGAGTTAAACGGGGCAACCCTTTATTTTTCCACAATGACCCCCAAGTTCTAGATTCTCCCACAAGAAGAAACATTGTCTTCACATCCTCTTTGAAACTCCACCGGATAAAAGCCCAGCCAATCCAACCTTTCCTTATACCATCTTTGAACTGATTCTTGTACATTGGCATCCTTAAGATAATTAATACTCTCTCAAGCAACACAAGAGTTTCTCAGCAGGCCACGCAGGATCCGTGGAAAGCATAGACAGTCGGCATTTTGGGCCTGAGGTCTTTGCGATTCCTAAGGGCTCAGACCCAAAACGTTGACAGCCCTACTGTGCTTTCCTTGGATCCTGCGTGGCCTGCTGAGTTACTCCAGCACTTTTGCCCATTGTCCCAGTTCTCCAACATCTGCAGAAACCTTGTTTTTAACAATATGCCAGATGTGGCTTCACAAAATGCTCAACACGGGGGAAGCTTATGGAGTGAGATTTTTCTATTCATTTCCCTTGTCAATAAGTTGTAAATTTTTGTATCCTGAACCACATGCTGGTCTTTTGCAGGCTACCGGCCAACATCATGTCAACTTTCCACAGGAGTTCTATCGAGATCACCCTGGTCGGACTGCATCACGGTGTAGTTTAGTTGCTGCAGAGAAATGGATAGGAGGTTAATCCATAGGACCATAAGAGTGGCAGAGAGGAGCACTGGAGTCTCCTTCCTTCTCCCCCTCTCCCCCCCCCCCCCCCAACATTGGCACAATCTGCCATGATCGTTGTCTGAAGAGGGCATACAAAATCATTGAAGACCCCTTCCACCCTGCACACAGCATCTTTCAGCTGCTCCTATTAGGGAAGAGATACAGGAGGATTAGAGCCAGCACCACCAGGCTGAGGAACAGCTTTTTCCCACGGGCAGTCACCAGATCCGGTTTCACCAAATGCTCGACATATATAGTTGTACTTCTATTTCATTTCCTTTGTCGGTAAGCTGTAAATTTCTGTGTCCTGAACCACACACTGGTCTTTTGCAAATCATGCACTAGGATTTGTCTATTCTCAGAACTCTGCAATCTCTCACTATTTAGATAATTTTTGTCTATTGTTTTTCCCTGTCAAAATGGACTTCACATTTTCTGTGAGGTTCCATTTGCCAGGTCTTTGCCCACTCACTTAACCCATCTATTTTTATAATTTCCTTTTTATCTCTTTGCACCTTTCTTTTCTACCTACCTTTGCGTCCTTGGCAAGTTTAACAATGGTTATCTTTGGCTCCTTTTATCCAGCTCAGTTAACTTGTATTGAAGAATGAGCCCAGCAGCAATCACCTTTCATGGCTGTTTCTCAGCCAGATGATTCACTTGTGCCTACTTTCAACCTCCTGTTAGCCAGCCATCTTCTATGTGCCAGTGTGTTCCACCTATACCTTGGGCTTATTTTCCTCAATGACCTTTGATGCGACATTTATCAAATGCCTCCCGGAAATCTTGGTTCACCCACTGGTTTCAGATGCAGATTTCAGATTTATTGCCACAGTACACACATGACATCACATACAAGCCTGAGATTCCTTTTTCCTGTGGGCACAGCAGAATTATCACTAATTGGTAGTGCAAAAATAAACTCTTCACAGTGTAAACACATAAACAAAGAACTGTAGACAGATACGAATTTAAGCAAACTGATTGCACAATACAGAGAGAACAAAAGAAAATTAATAAAGTGCACACGCAAGAGTCCTGAAATGAGTCTCTGATTGAGTTTTCTGTTGAGGAATCTGATGGTAGAGAGGCAGCAACTATTCCTGAACCTGATGGTGCAAGTCTTATGGGGCCTATACCTCTTTCCTGATGGCATGTGCTGGGTGGCGTTGATCCTTGATTGCTGCTGCCCTCCAATGGCTGTATTCCCTGTAGGTGTACTCAATAGTGGGGAGGGTTTTGTCTGTGATGTTCTGGACTGTGTCCACTTCCTTTTGGACGGCTTTACAGTTAGGGGTATTGATCCCATACGAGTCTGTGATGCAGCTGGTCAGCATACTTTGCACCACACCTCTGTAGAAATTTGCCAGGGTTCTAGTGTCATACCAAACCCTTTACAAACTTCTGTGGAAGTAGAGGTATTTATGTGCTTTCTTCATGATGCCATTAGTGTGTTGGATCCAGGAAAGATCCTCTGAGATAATGACTCCCAAGAACTTAGATTTGCTCACACTCTCCACTTCTGATCCCCCCAATGATCACTGGATTGTATACCTCTGGATTTCCTTTATCTCGAGCAGCCATTCTTAACCTTTTATTTGGCAGTGGCTCCCTTAAGGACTCTGCTCAAAGTTTATGTACCCCTTTCCCTGTGAAGCAGTCAAATTTAGTTTGTTTCTTCTGTAGTCTCAATAGACATTAGCCAGCACCGCCATTTTTCAGATCATGGCTGATCATTTTCAGTCAGTATCCATTCCCTGCCTTATCCCCATAACACTTAACTCCCCTGTCCACGAGCCTTATCTAACTCCCTTTTGAACATATCCAGCGAATCTGCCCCTACCACCTTCTGTGGCAAAGCATTCCACAGATCCACAATCCACAAAATTTCTTCTCATCTATGTCCAAAAGGGCCTTCCCTGTATTCTTAACCTAAGCCTCTAGTCCTAGTCTCTCCCAACACTGGGAACATGTAATCCGAATTCACCCTGTCTAGCCCCTTGATAATCTTATATACCTCAATCATGTCTCCTACCAACTAAATAAAAATTTAGGGATCCAGTCCTTACCCCCCCCCTTAAATGTGTGTGACCCATGGGCGGGGGAAGGGGAGGTGCACAACCCCCCACCCCCCAATTGAGAATGGCGGATCCAGAGCACATGATGCTTCCACGAAGGACTGGCGGAACATGATCTGTTTCAAACAACCAAGGCTTTACCTGATGTGAAGAACTAAGACTAAAAAGGCACATCTTTTGAAACTTTTGGAATGATAGGAGACTTCCTCCTCAGCAGAGATTTTTTTTGTCTTTGGGAATGGTTTGGGAGCATTTCAGGTGGAATTTGGTTTAATACAGGAAGGGAATGATGTGGCAGGCTATGAAGTAAGAGCAGGGAAGTGAGACCTTTCAAAGGACTGGCATGGGCTTGTTGAGCAAAGTGGTCTCCAGTTGTGTATCTGTGTTTATGAAATCTCTCTTAACCTAATTGCTCGAACAGCCTTCACCTTTTAAATTTCACTACCTGACTGCTCATTCCAGATACACTGGAACTCGGAACTATTGTCCAGTTAATGTAAAGAATGGTGTGTGACCTGCTGGGTTTCTCCAGCACTTTTTCAAATTAAACTACAATCACAGCATCTGCAGACTTTCCTGTGTACCTCCTACACTGAGACTCGATCTCTGCATTACTCAGGCTCCAGTCTCCTCTAAGGACACATGGCTGTTCTGTTTGCCACAAGGTTAGACATTGGAAACCTTGGCAAACCTCTACAGATGTGTAAAGGAAAGTATGCCAACCAGCTGCATCATGGGCTGGTATGGGGACACCGATACCTCCTGAGAGGAAAGCCCTGCAAAAGGCAGAAAACACAGTCCAGTACATCACAGGTAAAACTCTCCCCACCTTCGAGATCATCTACAAAGAATGTTGCTGTCAGAAAGCAGCAGCAATCATCGAAAATCCACACCACCCAGAACGTGCTCTGTTCTCGCTGCTGCCATCAGGAAGAAGGTACAAGGATCACAGGTCTTGTGCCTTCAGGATCAGAAATAGTTGCTGTCTATCAGCCATCAAACTCCTGAACGACAGACTCAGAGACTCATATAAGGACTTGTACTTTGCTCATTACTGAATATTTGCACTGTCGGGCATTTGCACAGTCACTTCGTTTACTGTTCTTTCTTTGAGTACAGTTTACAGTAACCAATTGTGCCTGAACGGCAGAAAAAAACTATATAAACCCCCCCCCACTCTCCACTCCAGCACCTACACCCCCACACTATAATCCCCCTCCAGTACCTACACCCCTACTCTGTAAACCCCTTCAGGTCCTACACCCCCACTTTGTAATTCCCCCAGTACCTACACCCCTACTCTGTAACCCCCTCCAGTAACTACACCCTGACTTTGTAACCCCCCAGTACCTATATCCCCACTCTCTAACCCCCTCCAGTACCTATACACCCACTCCATAACTCCTCCACTTCCAGAACCTACACCCCTACTCTGCAACCCCCCACAACTCCAGAACCTACACCCCGACTCTGCAACCCCCCACACCTCCAGTAACTACACCCCCACACTGTAACCCCCGCCAGTACCTATACCCCCACTCTCTAACCCCCCCTCCATTACCTATACCGCTACTCTGTAACTCCTCCACATCCAGAACCAATACCCCTACTCTGTAATCCCCCTCCAGTACCTTCACCCCACCTCCAGTACCTACACCCCCACACTATAATCCCCCTCCAGTACCTACACCCCTACTCTGTAACCCCCTCCAGTAACTACACCCCTACTCTGTAACCCCCAGTACCTATATCCCCAGTCTTAACCCCTGCCAGTACCTATACCCCAACTCTCTAACCCCCCTCCAGTACCTATACCCCTACTCCGTAACTCCTCCACTTCCAGAACCTACACCCCTACTCTGTAACCTCCCTCTAGTACCTACACCCCCACACTATAACCCCCCTCCAGTATCTACACCCCTACTCTTTAACCCCCCTCACCTCCAGTATCTACACCCCCACACTATAAACCCCCTCCAGTACCTATGCCTCTACTCCGTAACTCCTCCACCTCCAGAACCAATACCCCTACTCTGTAACCTCCCATCCAGAACCTACACCCCCACACTATAACCCCCCTCCAGAACCTACACCACCACACTATAACCCCCCTCCAGTACCTACACCCCCACACTATAACTCCCATCCAATACCTACACCTAACTCCCCCCTCCTCCAATACCTAAACCCACAATGTTTGTAAACCCCCCCCTCCAGTACCTTCACCCCAACTCTGTAATCCCCCTCCAGTACCTTCACCCCAACTCTGTAATCCCCCTCCAGTACCTTCACCCCAACTCTGTAATTCCCCCTCCAGTACCTTCACCCCAACTCTGTAATTCCCCCTCCAGTACCTACACCCCAATTCTATAACCCCCCCATATCTCTACACCCAAACTTTGTAACCCCCCCATCCATTATCTCTACACCTCCTCTAACCCCCTCCAGTATATCTGTAACCTCCCCCGCACTCCCCAGTACCTCTACTCTTCACTATGTCTGTAACCCCTCCCCCCTTCAGCTCTGCCATGCCCTCCCTTCCATCGTTATAATCTGCCACATCCTGTAAATGGATAGTCCCTGTGGCAGCACAGAAAATAGTATACGTGAATATTCTGAAATGATTCTCCTCTCTTCCCTCTGCAGGAGGTAAACGACCCAGCAGCCAACGACTCTCTAGAGAAGGTGGAGGACAGTACAATGCAAGGCCTGAAGGAGATGGGGGCATTTGGTCTGCAGGTCCCCTCTGAGCTTGGCGGACTGGGGCTCAGCAACACACAGGTATGACGGGGCCAGAACTGGCAGCATTCCCAGCCAGCACACCAGAGCCGCCTCACAATTCCCACTTAACGGCCTGTTTTGGCCAATTCCGACATGCAAGAATAGGACCAGGACTGAGCTTCCTCCACCATTTTATTAGGTCCATCTCATCATGACCTCAGCTTCACTTGTCTTCTGAATAATCTCAATTCAACGGATGTGTCAACCTCAAATCAAACGTACTGAGTAAACCCACAGGCCTCTTGGAGAGAGAATTCCAAAGGCACGACAGTAAAACACGAAAGCCTGCAGACACCCTGGTTGAAGAGAAAGCTCAAGCCCGAAACATTGGTTATGTATCTATCTTTCCTATGTAAAGTACAGTGTTTGATCTGAGTTTCTCCAGCATCGTGTTTTTTCTCCAAAGGCTCTTCCTTGTGAGACAGGAAAATCCTCCTCACCTCCATCTGAACTGTTGGCCCCTTGACCTACGGTTTGGCTCAGGTCAAGGAGAGTCTGCAAGACTTAGTGGGATCAGGCACCATCCATGGAGAAATGGCCAAGTCTGATCCTTTCGTTGAGACTCATCAACCTGAAATGCTGCCTTACTGGGATCACCTCTCTGTCCTCCAGAACGTTGAGACTTGATCCTTATTCAGTAGCCAATCTTCATGATGGCATGAAATGCCCTGGTTAGTGTAGTGGTCAGCGCAACACTGTTACAGTGACTCAGGTTCAAAACCTGCACTGTCTGTAAGGAGTTTGAATCTTTTCCCCATGCCTGCGGGGGTACCGGGAGATGTAGGTCATTTGGGTGTAATTGGGCAGCATGGGTTTGTGTCTCAAAAGGCCCTGTTACCATGCTGTATGTCCAATAAAATTACATGTTATCTCAGCCTGGTATCTCTCCTCTCGCCCTTCTTCAGTCCTCCAGACTGAAGGAGAGTTTCTTTCCTGCTGCTGGTAAAATCTGATGCCCTTGCACTGTCTTGTGGTCACTGCACTCACCTTTGGAATCAATCCTCTTATCACAGACATGTGGAGGACAGCCATTCGCTAGGTTTTTAAGGAGGCTATAACTTTTTTTTGGCGCAGAGGCATCTGGGGCTGCGGGGAGAGAGTAGAAATATGGCATTGATCAAACAGAGCAGGGTGGCACACTTGGCATAAAGGTTAGTGCGATGCTTCTCCAGCACCAGGGATTCGGGTTTGAATCCACCAGTGTCTGTAAGGAGGAAAACTACAATACTGGAGAAACTCAGCAGGTCACAAAGATAGAGATACATAACGAACGTTTCAGGCTTGAGCCTTTCATTGAATTTGTACGTTCTCCCTGTGTCAGCAGGGGTTTCCTTCCCCACCCCCCCTCCCAAAACATGCAGGTCAATTGGAGTATTTATGGAGCAGGGGCAGCCAGAAGGGCCTGTTACCATGCTGTATGTCTGAATAAAAAAGTAAATGTAATAGGCTTGAAGGGCGAGGAGGATGGATGTTGCTAGCTGAGATTTTGTTTTAAATGGTGGTGCTTCTGTAACAGCAGCGCTGGTGCAGACCTGGGAGAGCAGACACAGCGCTGCTTCAAAGTGTTCAACCACCTGGTCCTAATGCCGGCAGCTCTGTACCGTCTTTAAACTGTGAGGTTTATGTCCAAGATGGGGATGCCTGTGCTCGGCAGCGGCCGCGAAGGGTTGCAGACTCCAGGTGAGAACCGGACCGGTGTGAGGCTCCAGAAATGAGAAGGAGAAGCATGGGAGATGACCCTACAGGATGGCAACCATGGTAGCGGACCAGCGAGGGGCTCAGTGGGTGAAGGACTTTACAGGATGGTGACCACAGCAGCAGACCAGCAAGAAGCTTAGCACCTGAGGGGCCCGCATAGGCTATGGGCAACTTGCGGTCGAGGGACCCACACAGGCTGCTGGAAACTGGCTTGTAGGAACCAAGTATTGGAGCTGGGATTCGAGAAGGTGCTGAGGGTAAGAAGGGCCTTGGGCACTGAAGGATTCCTGATCGTGTGGAAGTTTGGATCTGGAGCTCAGGTTTCCGAGGGATAGAACGGGAGTCTGTGCGGCTGCAGAGGCTGCGGGAGCACCGACAGCAAATCACCCAACTCACTCTCTTGATTTGCTCCTGAATGGGCCCAACCTGCTCCCGGGGAAGGACTGGGGTGATCCGGGTTCCAGGGCTTCCAACACTTCCTGTAATGACTTTGTTTTACAGTACGCTCGGCTGGTTGAGATTGTTGGCGTGCATGACCTGGGAGTAGGTATCACTCTGGGCGCCCACCAGTCCATCGGCTTCAAGGGAATCCTCTTGTATGGAAATGATGCTCAGAAGAAGAAGTACCTTCCGAAATTAGCGACAGGTGTGTATCTCAGCTAGAGCGGAGCAGAGGGTCAGGATGGTGTAGGTACAGTGGAATCAATCAGTCCCTGATTGAGTTTGTTGTTGAGGAGTCTGATGGTGGAGGGGGAGCAGCTGTTCCTGAACCTGGCAGTCCAAGTCTTGTGGCCCCTAGACCTCTTTCCTGATGGCAGCAGCGAGAGCAGAGCGTGTGCTGGGTGGTGTGGATCCTAGATGACTGCTGCTGCTCTCCGATGGCAGCGTCCCCCGTAGATGTTCTCGATGGGGAGGATTTTGTTTGAGATGTCCTGGGCTGTGTCCACTTCCTTTTGCCTGGCTTTACACTCAGGGGTATTGGTGCCCCCGTACTAGATTGTGCAGTAGCCGATCAGCTCACTTTCTACCACACATCTGGGGAAATTTGCTATAGTTTCCAATGTCATGCCAAACCTTCGCAAGTTTCTGAGGAAGTAGAGGCACTGACGTGCTTTCTTCACGATTCCTTTTGTGTGTTGGGTCCAGAAAAGATCCTCCCAAGATAATGACTCCCGAGAACTTAAATTTACTCACCCTCTCCATTCTATTTCACTTTCCAATCCATTCTGAAGCTGTGTCTCTGTGTCTGAAAAGTTAGGTAGCAAATTGCTATAGAAGGAACTCTGTTGATCCCTCGAGCCTGTCCCAACATTCAATATGATCATGGCTGATCTATTTAGAGCTCACCTTTTCCTAGGCCATCTCTCCACCCAACCCAATACATCTGCCTTCTGTAGGGACCCCTCCCTCTGTGCACTCATCTCTCCCCACCAATTTCCCCCCGCCCCCGGCACCTTCTCCTGTGGCCACAGAAGGTGCCATGCTTGTGTCCACACCTCCTCCCTCACCACGGTCCGGAGCCCCAAACAGACATTCCAAGTGAAGCAACACTTAACTTGTGTATTTACTGCATCCGGTGCTCCCTTTGTGGCCTTCTCTACCTCAGAGAGACTGGGCGCAGATTGGGAGATCACTTCGCTGAGCACCTTCGCTCTGTCTGCATCAGTAGCCAGCCATTTCAGTTCTGCATCACACTCCCACACTTGCATGTCTATCCATGGCCTTACGTATTGTCCCACCAAGATCACCTGCAGTTTGGAGTAACGACACCTGATTTTCCGTCTGGGCCCTCTCTAGCCAGAGGGCATTAACTTCAACTTTTCCAGTTTCTGTGAACCTGCTCTCTTCTCCCCCTATACCCTTCCTTCCCCCTTTCCAGTTCTCCTCCCTCCCTTCCCCTTCTATTCATCTAGCCTTCCTTCCTCCCCTTGATCACTGCTGTCCCCTCCCTCCCTTCTCCACCTATCAACATCCTGTCTTTGCAACCACCCCTCCTCTTCCCACCCCACTCTTTTGTTCGGATGCCCGCCGACATTTTTCCACACCTTGATGAAGGGCTCAAGCCCAAAATGTTGGTTCTGTATTTTTACCTTTGCTACATAAAGGACACTACTTGGTCCTGCTGAGTTTCTCGAGCTTTGTGTTTATGTTTTGTTTGCTGTTATGGTTCACCAGTCTTTTTTCCTGGAGCCCCCACATTACCTCAGCTGTAGGTAAACACATCGGCAGTTGCTGGGGTCCAGTGCAGAAAAATGCTGGGGAAAATCAGCAGGTCACACAGCATCCATGGAAAGCAAAAGACGGTCGATGTTTCAGGCCTGAGCTGTTCTCTCTCTACTTGGATCTCACATTACCCATGACATGCAATTTTCCTCTCAAATTTAATTTGCTCATTTCTTCCATTTAACACTGTCCTTGGTTAGCAACAGATTGTGCCTCTTTCTCGTTGCAATCAAATCTTGTTCAGCATTATAGACCAGCTGTTTAAATATCTGCCACCATTCATCTCCTGACATGCCCCTTGGCTTGTTTACCCAGACCACCTATGACAACTCTTCCCTCATGTCGTTATAATTGGCCTAATTTAAAGTGAAGATACGAGTGATTGTCAGTGTTCACCCTCAAACTGCATTTGCAATCTTGTCATGTTATGGTTACTACCCTCTCGGGGATCTCTACCCACAGGATCCTTCATCAATCCGTCCTTATTACATAAGACCGTCCAAAATAGCCCATTTGCAGCTCATCTTCACAATGTACTGCTCTAAACATGACCCAAAAATTATTTTTTGCAATGCCCTTGTCAGTTTAGTTTGTCCAATCAATGTGCAAATTAAAATTTCCCATGCTAATTGAAGTTTCTTTCACACATGCCCTCAATGTTTACCCATATTTCCTCAATATGTCTGCAACCCATGTATTTCCTTGCTCTAGGACTGTGTGATGAGATGGTGCAGAGAGAGCTTCACTCTGTATCTGACTCTGAGAGTGTGTGATGGGATGGTGTGGAGGGAGCTTCACTCCGTGTCTGAACCTGGGAGTGTGTGGTGGGACGGTATAGAGCAATGGTTTTCAAACTGTCCCCCTAAACTCACATTCCACCTTAAGCAATCCCTCTGCCATAAATGATCTGGTATGTGAGTGTGAAGGGAAGGTTGAGAACTACTGCTCTAGACCCAATTGTTTATGAAATATTTTGCTTGAGAAAATTTGTCATCGACCCATTTCCTTTGGAGTTATGAAACCATGCACATAATGAGTCAATTAGGTACGATTAAAACAGTGGTTTTAAATCATTTTTTCTTCCCACTCACATATCATTTTAAGCAATCCCTTACTAAACACAGAGCACTTATGGCATTGAGATTGCTTAAGGGGGAATGTGAGTTTAGGGGGGCAGTTTGAAAACCACTGGTGTAGAGGGAGATCCATTCTGTATCTGATCTTGGGACATTGAAGAGGGAGCTTCATGATGTGTCTGACCCTGGCAGTGTATGATGAGATGGTGTAGAGGGAGCTTCACCCTGTGTCTGACCTTGGGGCGTGTGATGGAACTGTGCAGAGAGATCTTCACTCTGCCTGTTCCCGGAAGTGTGTGATGGAGCAATATAGAAGGAGATCTACTCTATTTCTGACCCCAGGGATGTGTGATGGGACTGTGTAAAGGGAGCTTGGGTCCATGTCTAACACTGTCTGTCCTTATTCTAGGAATGTTTGACCTCTGCAGGGATGAACAGGTTGGCAAAGGTGTCTTTTGAATGTAGCATTAAAGCAAAGCCCCTTCAGCCCTGTGACGTGATGGTATAAAATCCAAAATCACATTTTCAAAAAAGGTGGCTATTGAGGGCTCCTGAACTAGGGTCGCCAGGAAGTAATAATTCCTTTGTGGTCACAATGCTCTTTGTGGGATCTCACTGTGCAACGATTGCCTGTTCTGTTTCCTGGCTCATTTCAAATAGTGGTTTGTTAACTTTGAAGAATTTGGGGGTGTAATGTAGTGATGCAGGGCACTATAAAAATGCAAGTACTATTTGTGCAGGAGAGACCATCGCTGCCTACTGTCTGACTGAGTCTATGAGTGGATCTGATGCGGCCTCCATTAAAACCACAGCCATCAAGAGTGACTGCGGAAAACACTACATCCTGAATGGAGGCAAAATCTGGATCAGGTACTGAAAGCACTATCTGGGCAGAGCTGGTGCCAATGGGTGTCCCTGGGCGCGGGCAGGCGCAGGATCATTTCCAATCTGGATCCGATGCCATAAGGACTGCCCTCGCGGAGACAGCGCCAATTGGCATCCAAAGGTTGGCAGTCAGAACAGCTGGGATTAGGACATAGTATTCCAAATGAATTGACAGGACAGGCAAGAAGGGCTGAATAGGATCGGTCGGTGTGATGAAAAGGTTACCAGTGAACCGTATTTTCTCTGGTGACTGGGGAACGTGGACATTGTAGCTGAAGGATGAGTAAGTGATGTTGGGGATGTCCTGGCAGCTTGCCCTTTTGGCAGTAATGCATGGAGTTGGAATGCACAGTGGCCCTCAGCCCACCTCCTGCCTGCTGACCATTTTCACCATCGCCATATGTTAGGACCATATGACTCACCTATTCAAGGACCTGTCCAAATGCTTCTTAAACATAGTGATTGTATCTAATTCCTCAGTGACCTTTCGCAGCAAATTCCAGGTGCCGGCCACTCTCAATATTTAAATAAAACCTGCCCCTCAAATCCCCTTTAACACCCATTCTCTCTTAAATCTATGCCCTCTTGCTTTTGATTATTACCCGCTGCCTTGCAGGTTTTGCCTCTTCAGGCAAAGACTAAGAGAAGGCAACTCTGACTTCAAATCCCCGAGCTCAGCTCACCCAGCCGTCAGTACCTGGAAAGGGCCCCAGCTATGGGCAAATAGCACATGTCAGTCTGGCAGGGGCTGGCAGCTGTGACAGAGCACGGGAAACAGTTTCCATAGCTGTCTGCAGCAGCATACTCGGTGGGCAAAGGATCTGTAAGGACGACGGCCAACGAGCATGGTCTTGAAACAGATGACTGCGGTGCAGACCCGCGTCACTCTGGCTGTCGTGCCTCGCACTCCTCCAGGCTCAGTGGCGTGGGACCCAGAGGGAGATGTTTGTCCTGGGCAAGCACTCGCCTCCAAGACCTTGTTCGTCACACGGTGCCCAAAGCTGAAAAGCTACAAGGCACCGTGTTCATCTTCACTTGCGAAAGGATGGGCCATGGATGGATGGATACCACTTATGATCTTGTATACTGTACGTCAACTGGGTAACCCTGTGCCTCCTTAACTCCAGCCTTTCATTCACCACTCAGAATTGAAGTCTTCCAATTCATGCAACATCCGGGTGAATCTGCTCCACCCCCTGCTCCCCCCTCTATCTCTCTCCTTGCCTCCCTTCCTCCCTATAATGTGCTGACCAGAACTGCATCTGGGACCTCCGAAAACAACAGAGATGCCACTCTTGCTCAAAGCTTCTGCCTCGTTCATACCTCCAACGTTCAGTCTGTTGACGGTGCAATGAACTGCAGACGGCGATGTAACCATACAGCATGCTCAGGAATCCTCAGTAGGGTTGAGAAAGGTGCGGGGAAATGGATGGATACACAAATATGCTGTGGAAACTCAGCAGATTGCACAGCATCCATGGGAAGTGCATTGTAACCAACATTTCAGACCTGGAACTGTCATCCGCATGAGAGTCATGTGGCAGGGAAGAAGACTGGGTTGAGGGGAGACAAAGAGTAAGAAACTACCAGATATGCCAGTGTTTAAGTTGGGACTTGAACTTTAAAAATGTCTCCTCAAAACCAGGGATTGTCCTATATGCCAAGTATAAAATCCAAACCTTAACGGTGAAGTCTCAGCATTCCCCTGCGGGGTCCTTCCTCCCAGTCTGACTGTGCAGGCTTTGAATGGCCTTTTACAGGAGTTGATGGTGGTTTATTTTTTTTTTAAATGCTAATAAAATTAAAACCTTTACAGGGTAATTTGGTATTAAAATACTGTGACAGCATCACTCTGCGGGTCAGCAGTAAGTGCCAGACTTAGGAGAGACTTGTACAGCGAATAGAGCTTAAAACCTAGGTTTTAGGTAGAAATTCAAGGGTCTGTCTTATACCAAGTTTTCTTGTACATTGGCCATGTACAGTTTACTTTGTTCTTATGGGAGGCCGGTTGGCATTCAAGTTAATCAAGTTCAGTTGACAATCTCAGAAGATAAGAGGCAGGATTTGGCCATCTGGCCCTTCGAGGCATTCAGTGAGATTACTGCTCCACTTACCTGCCTGTTCCCCATAGCCCCTGAATTCCCCTTTTCTTCAAAAAAAAATATCTGGGCCTTAAATAGATTCAACATCCCCACAGCTCCCTTGGTCAGAGAATTCCACAGACTCATGAGCTCTGGGATACCAGTTCCTCCTCATCACCATCCTAAATCGACCCCCCGCCCCCCCCCAAATCTTAAGACTATGTCCCCCAGTTCTAGTCTCATTTATCAGTGGAAGCACACTCATGCTTCTATCTTCTCCTTTACCATCTCGTATGTCCTGATAAGATCCCCTTCCCCTCATCTTTCTAAACTCCAATGTGTCGACCCAGGCCCTCCTCAGAGGTTTACCCACTCACATACCACTTTTTTAAAAAAAACTTTATTTATTTCAAAGATCATTAAGAAAAAACAGTGTACAATCCAATAAGAACAATTTTGTATAAGTGTATATATTTTTTTTAATATATATATATATAAAAGAAAACAAAAAAAAACAAACCCCCACCCTCCCACTCCATCAGCCAGCTCTCTTAAGGAGACCCAAGAATATAAACAAAAAAAAAACTAAAAGTATTTAATAAATCAAAGTACATCCAAATGCATATATTCCAAATAAGGTAGCCACTTATTAACAAAAAAATAATTATCATGCAGATTATATGTAAATTTTTCCATTATAATACAAGCTTTCGATTCATTATACTAACGTATTATACTAATCGCTATATTATCTTTCCATGACTAGCTATACATTTTCGTGCCACAGACAACACTAATCGTGCAAATGCAATTTGAAACTTATCCAACCCTAATCCCCTTAAAGGAACCATGCAGCCCATTAGAAAAATAGATGGGTCTAATGGTAACTTAATATTGTATAATTTTTCCAAAACTAACCTAATTTCTTCCCAAAATGGTTGTACTTTAACACAGGACCAAACAGCATGTAAAAAAAGTTCCAATACATAAACTACATCTAAAACAAGAATCTGAATTGCTAAGACCATATTTTTTCAATTTCTCTGGAGTTAAATATAACTGATGTAAAAAATTATAATTAACTATTCCATGTCGTACATTCGTCAGTTTTGTTACATTATCATAACTCATCCGCCCAATGATCTTCCGTAAAAATAAAAGTTAAATAATTTTCCCATTTAAGCTTAGACTTCTCCCAGTCCAGTTTATCCATACTATCTTGTAACACTTAATACATAATTGAAATATAACCCTTTTTTGATATAGAGGAAATCAAAGATTCGAATTTTGTCAATGCAGGTAGAATCATCTCTTTACCATAGATATCTTTTACCAAAGCTCTAAATTGGTAATAAACAAACAGAGAATTTTCAGAGATATCAAGTCGTTCCCTCAATTGATTAAAAGAAAGAAGTTGTCCTTCCTCAAAACAATCCTGCAATATATTTATACCTATAGAATCCCAACTCTTTAAATGATTATTTAACATTGAAAAAGGAATAAGATAATTATTATATAATGAGGTTAAAATTGATAATTTACCCTTTGATCCTAGAACCTTATTTCTTCTAGTCCATACCTTTAACAAATGTTTTAATACCGGCATATTATATTCCCGCAACAAATTCATATTCCATCGAAATATAAATTGATGTACCGCAACTTCAGAAATACAAGCCATCTCCACTTTCGCCCAACTTGGAGGTTGGTCCAAGTCCATCAATCTACTAATAAATTTCAACTGAGCTGCTTCATAATAATTTTGAAAATGAGGTAACTGAAGTCCACCTAATGCACATTTCCATGTAAGTTTATACAATGCTACCTGTGGTAATTTACCTTTCCATAAGGATTCCCTCACAACTTTATTTAAATCCTGAAAAAAACCCTTTAATAGGGAATATGGTATCGATTGAAATAAATATTGGATTTGAGGAAAAATGTTCATCTTAATACAATTTACTCGACCAATTAAAGTTAATGGAAGGTCTTTCCATTTAATTAAATCTGCTTTAATCTTTTTTAATAAAGAAACATAATTTAACTTGTATAATGATTGATAATCAGCATTTACAGTTATTCCTAAATATTTAATTTTATCGTACCATTTCAATTTTATAATATTTTTATACTCTGAATAATCACCCTCTCCAACTGGCAAAATTTAACTCTTATCCCAATTAACTTTATATCCAGATAATTTTCCAAATTGTAATAAACATTCCTGCAAATGTAACAATGACTGTTTTGGTTCTGTCAAGTATATCAAAACATCATCTGCAAATAGATTAATCTTATATTCCTCATCCATAGCTCTCATCCCTCTTATCTTTTCATTCTGTCTTATTGTCTGAGCTAAAAGTTCAATAGCCAATGCAAACAAGGCTGGTGACAATGGACACCCTTGCTGGGTCGAACGTGTCAATTTGAATGGTAAGGAAACTTGATAATTTGTCACCACCCTAGCAATTGGGTTTGTATATAAAGCTTTAACCCAACCAATAAAAAAAAAAAGAGCCAAATTTAAACTTCTCTAACACTTTAAATAAAAAATCCCATTCAACCCTATCAAAGGCTTTTTCCATATCTAGCTCAACCACCTGGGCTGCTTTCGATATACATTGACCAAAGTTATCAATGGAAGAATATTATCTGACGCATTTCTATTCTTAATAAAGCCTATTTGATCAATATGTATCAACTTAGGTAAGTACTTGGCAAGCTGGTTTGCTAACACTTTTGCTATAATTTTATAATCTACATTCAATAAAGAAATAGGTCTATATGAAGACACTTTCAACGGATCTCTACGGATTCCACAGAGAATCTATCATCCCCCGGTGACTTTCCATTTGGCATCTCTTGTATAGCCTCCTTAATCTCAAAATCTGTAAACGGAGATTCCAATTCCATAATATCTTCCTCCCCTAATACCGGTAACATTAATTTAGATAAATAAGATTCAATTGAACCGTTATCCTGTTTCCCCCTCAGAAGTATATAATTTTTGATAAAATGAATAAAACTGGTCATTAATTTCCTGAGGCTTATAGGTAACTATTGAATTCTTTTTAACAGCACTAATAGTGCGTGAAACCTGTTCCATTTTTAATTGCCATGCAAGTACCTTATGTGCTCTCATCCAACTCATAATAATGCTGCTCACATACCATTTTAAGTATTCCCTATGCCATAGCTGCTCTGTGATTAGTAAGGGATTGCTTAAGGTGGATGTGGGTGGAAAGAAAAAGTTTGAAAACCATTGTTTTAATTGACTCATTATGTGCACTGTTTCATAACTCCAAAGGAAATGGGCCAATGACGATTTTTCTCATGCAAAATATTTCAGTAACTATCGGGTCTGGAGCAGTGATTCTCAACTTTCCCTTCCCACTCACATATCACCTTACTAATCACAGAGCACATGGCATAGGGATTACATAAAATGGTATGTGAGTGGAAAGAAAAAGGTTGAGAACAACTGCACTAATCACATCTCCGTCTTTGAGGTAGCTGCGCGGCCACTAACCCAGAGCACTAACCACTATACGACCATGTGTGCAGACTGTCCCTGTAGGTAAATATACTCATGAAACCAATGAGGTGGATGTGGGGTTTTTTTTAAACACAGGTTTTAGTCAGGGAAGAATCACCATCCGTCAATAATTCTTTTGGGATGAGGCAATCCTGTTACCAAGTAAAGATGTAGCAGAGTTTTAGATCTTTTAGTCATTTTTAATAATGATACAAATGCTCATAAAAATGTAAAATTCATAGAGGCTTTCCGGAAAAATGGTTTTATCTCAGATGCTTAAAAAAAATGGATATGCTGTCAAGAAAGGAATAGTTTAGAAGGTGCAAGAACTAGAGAGCACTGGTCCCAGAAATCCCAGAGGAAGTTCAAATATATTGTCAGAGCACAGACATGTCATTACATACAACCCTGGGATTCTTTTTCCTGTAAGTCAAACAGAATTTCTACTTATCAGTGGTGCAAAACATTGTATCAAGAAAATATACATAGACAAAAGAGAGAAATGTAAACAAACTTCAATACAGAAAAAAATAAATATTTAGTAATAAGTAATGTTCAAAGGAAGAGTCCTTAAATGGTCTCTGATTGAATTTGTTGTTGAGGAGTCTGATGATGGAGGGGTAGCAACTGTTCCTGAACCTGGTGGTAAGAGCCTGTGGCACCTAGACCTCTTTCCTGAGGGTAGCAGCGAGAGCAGAGCGTGTGCTGAGTGGTGTGGATCCTGGATGACTGCTGCTGCTGTCCGACGGCAGCATTCCCTGTAGATGTTCTCGATGGTGGGGAGGGTTTTGCCTGGGCTGCATCCACTATCGTCCACAGGGGTATTGGTGTCCCCATAGCAGACCGTGATGCAGCCGGTCAGCACACTTTCCATGACACATCTGTCGAAGTTTGCTAAGGTTTCTGATGTCGTACCAAACCTCCACAAACTCCTGAGGAAATAGAGGTGCTGACATGCTTTCTCCTGAGGAAATAGAGGTGCTGACATGCTTTCTTCACGATGACATTAGTTTTTTTGGGTCCAGAAAACGTCCTCCGAGATCATGACCCAGGATTTTAAATTTGCTCTGAGCTTCAGTCCATAGTCAAGGCAGCATGTCCCTTAACCATCATCCGCAGCTATTTAAGAGGGGCAGCTCTTGTCTGATTGTAACCACGTCTGTGTATCTTGGCAGTAACGGTGGGCTGGCCGATATCTTCACTGTCTTTGCGAAGGTGCCGATGGAGGACGAAAGGACTGGTGAAGTTAAGGAGAAAGTCACCTCATTTATTGTGGAGAGAAGTTTTGGTGGGGTGACCAGGTGAGTCATGTGCATGTTAAATCTGTACTATAACAAATGTCCTGACAATGCATAGAACCATTTCAGCACAGAAAAAGGCCACCTTGGCCCTCTATTCTGTGCAGAATTATTTTTTTCCTAGTCCCAGTGACCTGCACCCAGCCCATAGCCCTTTCATACCTCTCCCATCCATGTACCTGTCCAAGTTCTTCTTCTATGTTAAAATTGAGCTTGTATGCACCAATTCAGCTAGAAGCTCATCCCACACTCCCACCACTCTTTGTGTGAAGAAGTTCCCCCTAAACCTTTCCCTTTTCACTCTTAACCCTGCCCTCTGGTTTGTATCTCACCAAACCCGCAGTGGAAAAAGCCGATCTATATTTACTTTGTCTTTAACCCCTCATAATTTTAAATACCTCTCAAATCTCCCTTCATTCTTCTATGTTCTAGGGAATAAAGTCCTAACCTGTTTAACCTTTCTCTGTAACTCAGTTCCTGAAGTCCAGCAACTTCCTAGTAAATCTTCTCTGCACTCTTTCCATCTTACTGATATCTTTCCTGTAGTTCGGTGACCAAAACTGCACACAATCCTCCAAATTTGGCTTCACACAACTTATACAACTTTAACATTACATCCCAGCTCCTATACGCAATGCTTTGATTTATGGCCAATGCGCCAAAAGCTCTCTTTACAATCCTATCCACCTGTGACGCCACTTTCAGGGAATTATGCATCTGGATTCCCAGATCCCTCTGTTCTACTGCACTCCTCAGTGCCCGACCGTTTACCGTGTACGTCCTTTCTTAGTTTGTCCTTCCAGAATCCAGCACTTCACACTCGTCTGCTTTTACGGTCACATCCTTCCCCTCTGAATCACTTTCTAAGCTCTTTGAGTGGGGGAGGAGGGGTGGGGAGACCCTCCACCAACTCCGCCCAGCATCCTCTTTTGCCTTGGTGCACTGCTGGAGGTTAGATGCCTTTACTCATGTTCACAGTGCATCTTGAATACAGTGCTTTCTGACCCTGAAGGACAGCTGCAGCTTCAGCACACCCACAGCTGTGCAGCACGGTTAGCCCAGCACTATTATAGCGCCAGTGATCGGGGTTCAAATCCGACATTGTCTGTGAGAGTTTGTACATTCTCCCCATGTCTGCGTGGGTTCCTCCTGGTGCTCTGGTTTCCTGTATCCCTACAAAAACTAACGGGGGTTGTAGATTAATTGGTGTATTTGGGTGGTATGGACTCCTGGGCCTGTCACCACCATCATCCTTCAGGTGCCTTGCCGTTCAGCGTGGGCGATCATGTCTCTCCATCCGTCAAGATCTCTGGCCCTCCGAACTGTAGTTGTTGCCTCCCCTGTTCTCCATCGGTGAAGGCTCCCTCTTTGAGCTGAGACCGTAGTTGACGTTGAATTCATGATTATACAAGGGAAAATATACTGAAGTGCTTTCCTGTTGCCTTCTTGAGTTACAATGTCCGTACTGGAAGGTTAACCTTAACCATTGATCAGCAGATTCATCTGCCCAGCGTTTTTAGTTTGACAACCATAATTTCCAATCTGTAGAATCTGCTTGTAAAAACCATCTGCAATCCATGGCTTCACGTGACCCTGATTGGGAGGCTAAACAGGTACTGCATCTTGCCCAAGGGTGACCTGTAGGCTATTGGACGGAAGGAGCGCCTTACACCTCCTTTTGGTGAGCCATTGCGCAACAGGGATACCTGATACCATAATATATGTCTCAACTTAAAATCTGTGACCACTTTCTCTATTTAACAAATAACAGAGGCTGGATGCAGTTTTTATCATTAGTGGCAGTAGATGGCGATCTTGCTTCACTCAAAGACTGAAAAGTGTTTTCATTACTATAAATTAAGTTTTAAAACAACCATCAGCACATGTTATGTGTAGCAGAAAGCTTGAGGAAGTATTGTTTGTGATTGATTTTTTTTCCTCTTGTGAATAGAAGTACTCCCAACTTGCGATCTATGCAACTTACCTCCATTTGCACATACAACTGAATATTTTAAAAAATATTTAAGAAAAAATATAAAATTGATGTGGTTTATGTTGTATTTGACAAACTATAACAGGGATACAGGGGATGTAAGAGCCAAAATGATGTACTTACTTTGTTAGTCAGTGTCCCAGGACCTGTAGGCTAGGCGCAGCCATCTTGATTCCTCTGTGCATGCTTGAGTCTTTAGTTAGCGCATGCACAGTGGGTTTGCATGCTGGAGTTCGGTTGGCGCATGCACGAGAGTTAAGGGTGCAAATTCAATATCAGGGCGCTTAACTCTCAGTAATGCACCAACCAAGTTCCCAACATGCAAACCCACCATGCATGTATCAACTGACGACTTGCGCATGTGCGCAGGAATCAAAGCTGGCCACACCCAGCTTACAGACCCTGGGACATCGACTAACAAAGTAAGTACGTGCTTTTTTGCTCTTACATGCCCTGTATCCCTGTTATAGTTTGTCAAATACAGCATTTGATTAAAAAGTTTGCTTTAAGACTTTGGTACTCCACAGGTGTGGGCAAAATTCCGAAGTCCGTCCATTTTGAAATGCAACCAATTCTTCGGTCTCAATTATGGTTGTACGTTGGGGAGTACATGTATAACTTAAATGCCATATGAATGCAGTGCTTCGTGTAATAGATTTGTGCACATTATGTTTTGATGAATTTACTGAGACAGTTAATATCTGCATCTATGATCGACTTGCCCCTCACACCCAACTTGCTGTGGAGAAACATTCTCTTCCTCCCCCCCCCCCCCACCACCCTTTCCACTGGGTTCTTCTGCTGAACCCCCACCAGCCCCAGGCCCTCACCTTCCTGCTCCAGGACCAGTTATCCCTTTTTCCCTCCCCATCTGAATCCTCCCTGATCCCCAATGCCTCAACTAAACCACCCCCCCCCACCCAGTGAAACTGCTCTGAGGGATCAGCCCCAGTTTCCCCCACCTCGCCCCGGTGCAAAGCATAACGGACAGCTGGGTGCAGGAGCTGTACTTGTCCTGACATGCTGATGCGTTCTCTGCTTCTGCCGGCTCTCTCTGCTGGTCACTCGTGTCCCTTTGCTCTCGTTTCAGTGGCCCACCGGAGAAGAAGATGGGGATCAAAGCATCCAACACAGCCGAGGTCCACTTCGACAATGTGAAGGTGCCAGTGGAGAATGTCCTGGGCGAGGTTGGCGGAGGGTTCAAGGTGGCCATGAACATCTTAAACAACGGCCGATTCGGCATGGCAGCCGCCCTCTCAGGAACGATGAAGGGCCTCATTGATCGTGCTGTGAGTGTTCTGGGCCCTGTTCCCCCAGTGAAGATGGCCAAGGACAAGAGCCAATGGACCATTAGTCATATTCAATGTTCTTTCTTTCCTTGACCGTTTTTTTTTTTTTTTTTTTCTTTTTTGGCAGGGAGGGCCAGTTTAACACTGTAGGGCTGCTTTCCTGAGTGGGGATGTCTAGGACATGAGTGGGGTTGGTGTGGGGGATATAGGGGTGAAGTGAGCAGAGGGTTGTGGATGTTTGAGATGGGCAGTGTGGCCACACCCAGCTTGTGGATGAGGTGGACCTGAATCACAGGAATGGAGGAGGTTACAGATAAGGAGGGTGTACGAGCCAGAGGATGTTACAGATATGGGAAGGGGTGTGGGAACCGGAGCTGGTTATGAATAGGGAGATGTAAGGGCTGGAGGGGGTTACAGAAATGGGGAGGGGTGTGAGGACTAGAGGGGGTTACTCATAGGGTGTAGGGGCCAGAAGGGTTTGCAGAGATGGGGAGGGGTGTAGGGACCAGAGGTGGTTACAGATCGAGAAGTGGTGGTGGGGGGGCTGCTGGGGTGAGAAGGGATTTACACAGATGGGGAAGGTAGATCTTGCAGGAATGCAGCAAAGTCAAGGCCACTGCCTCCTCAGGTGACTGGAGATAATGTCATGACCACTGTTCCAGAGAAGGTGATGTCCTGGGACCAGAATTTAGCACTTGTCTAACACTTCACTGGAGATATTGTGTAGACAGACAATCTATCAGATGACAAATCAAGCAACTGTGGTACATCTCTTCAAATAATCCGATGGAGCAGGGGATGATCAGATGTTGGCTCAGGCATTGAGTCAGAATCATTCAACAGGAAACTTCTGACCATTGAGCATTCATTAACACTAATTTTGCACAAATCCCTTCTATTCCCATCAAGAATTAATTTATTGTCCTGTAATAAAACAATGTCATTTTACAAGAAATTGCTTTAGTCTGCTGTAATGCAGACAGATTTGCAATCGGCAGAAATTTCCTGTAGTGCATTTTTCAGCCAGAGAGAGAAGCAAAAGAGAGTCTCCCCCTCGCTGGACCACAGCCGTGGTCACCGTCCCTCTATACTTCTCCGACGAGGGTGGTCACCCCATTTTTTGGTGCTCTGCACCAGTCCTCCGCTTCCCTGGAGCCTGCAACCCCTCGAGGCTACTGCCATCTTGCCCTCGCGGGATTTTAAATAAGACGACTGTCTGCTCCTTTAACAGGATGTTCAAAGCCTGTGGGGAACTGACAGCAGTTGACTGGGCGGTTGGACTCCACAGGAGCACTGTATCTTCACTCCTTGCTCTCCTTGGGTCTACACCAACAGCACTGCCATTCAACTCCCCCAGGTCCTACCACTCACACCAGAAGCAAATTTAGACATGCAGCACAGTAACAGGCCCTTCCAAGCCACGAGCCTGTGCCGCCCAAATAGAATTAACCTGCAACCCCCCCCGTACACTTTTGGAGTGTGGGAGAAAACCCACAAAGATTATCAGAGAATACACAAACTCCTTACAAACAGTGGTGGATTCGAACCTGGGTCACTGGTGCTGTTATAGCATTGCGCTCGGTGGACAATGAACCTCTTAGCGAGCACGAGGGGTTTGGGGTGATGACCGAACAGAAGCTAGGCCCCATTAGGATGTGGGAGCACTGGAATATGAGGTTTACAGGAACGGTGTTAATCACCACTCGTGGATCGTCCAAGGGATTGATTGGTGGCCTTGGTTCTGGACAGAACCCTTTGTTCAGCCTGTGCTGGGTGACTGCTTTAACCATTTCTCCCTGTCAGGTTGACCATGCTGCTAACCGCACCCAGTTTGGGAACAAGATTTACAACTTTGGTGCCATCCAGGAGAAGATTGCTCGCATGGCCATGCTGCAGTACGTGTCTGAGGTGAGAGGTTTGGGCAGCTAGGCGCAGTGCCTCTCCGTTCTTCCCGTCGCACAGTCCGCAGGAGGACTCCTGGAGCCTCTCAACGAGACCTGGTTGGGGTTCCAGCCTTGTTGAGATCCAGCACAGTAACGGGCCTTCTGGCCCATGAGACCACACCTCCTATAAACACCCATGTGACCAATGAACCTTCCAACCCCATCCGCCTTTGGAACGTAGTAGGAAACCTGTGCAGTCACGGAGAAAACGTGCAAACTCTGCAGACAATGAAGGGTTGGCGCTGTAATAGCCTTGTGTTAGCCGTCTTCAAGGCTCATCACTGACAGCAAAGTATAACAAAAGGAAATGGTAGCAAAATGACAGTGCCTCAAAGCGTCGAAATGCAGAGTTAGGCTAGCAGAGTGCCAATATGTGAGACATCAATACGTGCTGTAGAACCTCTTCTGCCAATGGTGCTTCGGCTGGTGGTTCAGTTGTCAGGCACTCCCGCAACCCAAACTCCTCCATCCCCTCCCTCATGCAGCCCCCCCTCCTCTGATCTCTTGGCTCCCGCAGGGCAGGTAACTTCAGTGAGATGTTAACCTGCACCACTACCTCAGGTCTAGGGCAGGTTCCATCCCCACAAGGTCTTGACACATTGAGCCATGGTGGGCAGGAGACAGCTTTGTCTGTGAACACTAATGGAAGCCACATCATCTCACTGATGATCATTCAGGATGTGCACTTAGCCCACTGCTCTACTCACTTTACACCATAACTGTGTGGCCAGGCACAATTCAAATGCCATCTACAAATTTGCCAATGACGCCACGGTCGTTGGCAGAATCACAGGCGGCCATGAGGAAGTGTACAGGAGATTTCAGATTTATTGTCTCGAGTACATACATGACGAGATTTTTTTCACCTGCGGGAAAGGCACTTATTGGTAGTACAAAAAAAAAAGCTACACAGCAAATACATGTGGAAAAAAACTGCAAACATAACCAATATAAACAAACTGACTGTGAAAAACAGAGAGAATAAGAAGAAAATCAATAAAGTGCACCAAGTAAGAGTCCTTAAATGAGTCCCTAATTGAGTTTGTTGTTGAGGAGTCTGATGGTGGAGGGGGAGCAGTTGTTCCTGAACCTGGTGGTGTGAGTCTTGTGGCCCCTACACCTCTTTCCTGATGGCAGCAGCAAGAACAGAGCGTGTGTTGGGTGGTGTGAATCCTTGATGATCACTGCTGCTCTCCAACAACAGCGTTCTCCTGTAGATGCTCTCGATTGTGGGGACAGTTTTGCCTGTGCTGTCCTGAGCTGTGTCCACTACCTTTTGCAGGGCTTCCGTCAGGAGGGAGATAGATCAGTCAGTTGAGTGGTGGCATAACAACCTTGTACTCAACATTAGCAAAACTAAGGAGCTGATTGTGGACTTCAGGAAGGGGAAATCAGGAGAACGTAAACCTGTCCTCATCAAGGGGTCAATAACTTTAAATTCCTGGCTGTCAGCATTGAAGACAGCTCGCTGGCAGCTATGCTTTTTGAGGAGATTTGGTATGTCACTGAAGACACTCGAAAATTTCTGCATGCGTCACCATCTAGTATGGAGGTGCCCATACACAGGACAGGAAAACACTACAGAGAGTTGTGAACTCGGCCAGCGGCTTAACGGGCACCAGTCTTCACTCCATCGAAGACATCTACAAGATGCAGTGTCTTAAAAAAGCAGCCTCTATCCTCAAGGACCCAGGCCATGCCCTCTTCACTCTACCACCATCGGGAAATACAGGAGCCTAAAGACGAGCTCTCAGCGGCACAAGGACAGGAGATTGAATACAAACACACAATGGTACCAGCTTCTTTCCCTCTACCATCAGATTTCTGAATAGACAATGAACCACAGACACTACCTCACTTTCTTTCTTTTGCATTCATTTATTTAACATTTCAATTTATAGCAATATTTGCACTGTAATCCTGTCGCAAAACAATGAATTTTATAACATGTACATGACAATAAAATCTGATAATGTTGAAACTCCTTCTCCACAGTCCATGGCCTACATGATCAGTGCAAACATGGATTCCGGAGCCACAGAATTCCAGATAGAAGCAGCCATCAGCAAGATCTTTGCTTCCGTGAGTCGTTTCTTTTGTTTGCTGCTTTGCCGCTTATTTTCTGTTGCATATTCTGCAGTTTATAACACCGGGCTCTCTCCAGGGGCAATACCTTAGCTTGGGTATCACCCCGGAGCTTGTTGCTTCATAGCCCTGCAGTGGCTTTGTGGCCCTGCAGGCCAGGCAGCATGGCTGGAGAGGAACAATGTGTCCGGTCACAGTCTCAGGGCACAGAGACTGAGACAAGAAGACGTTTTCCCTGTAGAGCAGCCATTCTCAACAGGGGCCTTGACTTTTTTAAGTGGGGGGGGGGGGGCACAGACTGAAATCGTTAAATATTTTTATGTAGTCGGTAGGAGAGAAGAATGGATTGTTTCACAGGGAAGAGGGGGCCATAAACTTTGAGCAGAGGAAATGTTGAGAATAGCAGGTGTAGTTAACAACCATAGGGCAGGGGAGACCACCTTACTTGAATTTTCTTCAGCAGAAATAGATTTTTAATACAAAAGGCACCCAGAGTTGTTGGGAAGGAGCAAAAATTATGTTTGGATATAATAGTTCAGATGCGATAGAGAGAGAAAAAAAACACTGGTCGGGCCTGACCTGGAGTATTCTGCACACTTGATCTTAGTCAAAAGGCAAAAGAATGATACCTAGAGCATTCTGTGGAGTTCTGGCACTGTCCTATACGAAGGATGTGGCTGGGGAGGGTGAAGAAATTCACCGGGACGTTGCCTGGATTGGAGGAAAGGTGATCAGGCAGGCTAGGCTTCTCCTTGGAGCAGAAGAGGCTGAGGAGTGACCTGATGGTGGTATACACATCAGGAGAGACACAACTAGGTCGTTTAATGCGCAAAGGTGCTGGAGAAACTCAGCAGGTCATGCAACATTCTTTATGTAGCAAAGAGACATAATGTTTCGAGCCTGAGCCCTTCGTCAAGGGGAACAGGGTGGAGCACAGGCAAGAGGTCACGGGTATGGTTGGAAGGGCAAGAGAAAAATCCTGGTAAGTGATGGGGTAGATCTTTGAATGAAGGGGATGGGGAGCTGGGGCAAAGAGGTATAGGGAAAGAGAATCGGGGGAGGCTAACGGAAACCGGAGAAGCCAATATTCATGCCATCTGGGTGGAGAGTGCCCAGACGGAATATTTTTCCGAGGGAAGGGGTATCAAAAATAATTGAGAGGAAGGAACTTTTAATTTATTTTTTATTGAAGTTTAAACAAAGATTTCCATAAGATGTATCTCAAATATTATAACATGGATATCATACATTCATATTTGCCATGATTTTCCACATAATATTTATCTGAGGTATACACTTATAGAGAGAAGAAGAAAACTATATAGAAGTGGGGAGTGATTTCCTTTTACAACATCATCATTGATTTGTAAGAATAAGGTCAGGCCTATGAAGCATGATGTAGTTAAACCATTTTTCTCAGTAGGAATCAAATTGTTCCTATTTATAATCAACAGATGCCATTATCTTCTCCATTTTATAATTGTCCATTATAATTTCATTCCATGCATTTAAAGTTGGGCTTTCCCGTGATAACCATTTCCTGGTAATAGTCTTTTTACCAGCCACCAGCAGAATATTCATTATATATTTATCTCTTTTCAACTATTTTTTTTAAACTTTATTTATAAATTTAAGATACATACACAAAAAAAAATGCTCCCAACCTCCCTCCCCAACCCCAACTAATCCATCAAGGGGAACAAAAAAAACCATATATCAATTACATATGGTGTGTGATGTGTCAAACTTACAATACCAAAAAAAAATTAAAATATTTCCAAGCCCATAAATTTCAAATAAGGCAACCACATCTTAACAAAAAAAGGGTAATTATTATACAAATTATACGTTATCTTCTCCAAATAAATACAGGATCTTAACCAATGAACCATATTCAATTCCACATTATCATTTCCGCGCTACCACCAATACCAGACGAATGAATGGCATCTGAAACCTATCCAACTTTAAACCAGAAGTCAAACATACAGTGTAACCCAACAAAAAAAATTAATGGATCCAATGGTAATTTAATCTTAATTAAATCTTCCAAAAAGTTTTTAATTTTTATCCAAAATGGTTGAACTTTGTCACAAGACCAAACTGCATGTAAAAACGTTCCAGTGTGAATCCCACATCTGAAACACAAATCTGAATTACTGAAACCATATCTTTTTAACTTTTCAGGAGTCAAATATAACTGATGTAAAAAATTATAATTGACTAAACTATATCTTACATTAATCAATCTAGTCACACACTCTTGACACATCATTTCCCACTCCTGAGATAAATCTTTTGCCCATTTAATTCTAGATTTACTTAAATCTGGTTTACTCATCTTGAAACAAAGCATGCATTTCTGTTATAAATCCCTTTTTTGATGCATCCAAAATTAAAATCTCGAACTTAGTTAATTTAGGTAGCATCATTTCTCTTCCAAAATTATCTATCACTAATGCTCGCACCTGATAGTATACAAATAAGGAATTAGACGGTATCCCAAACTTCTCCCTAAGTCTAGTAAAGGAAAGAAAATGTCCATCTTCAAAACAATCTTCCACCACTTTAATACCCTTAGAATTCCAAATCCTTAAATACTGATTATTCATTGAAAAAGGAATAACTTTTCTTGAGGTAAACACCCAAAATCTGTGGTCTTACTTTCTGAGGGTATTTCACATTTGAAAATGTCTTGAGAAGAAAAAAGAGCAAGGAACTTTAAAGCGGATCCAAAGGATAAACTTTGTTCACTCTGCGGGTTTTTTTTTTACATCCAACTGAGAGAGCTTGACTCGTTTTCTCAAGTGGAAGATGGGGCAACACACCTAAGATGTGCACCGACATTTCTCCCTCCCGGTTACATTCCAGACCAACGGCCAACTGCCCCAGCAGGCAGCCTCAGGGAGTTCCA
The DNA here is from genome assembly GCF_036971445.1 of Narcine bancroftii. Classification (NCBI taxonomy): domain Eukaryota; kingdom Metazoa; phylum Chordata; class Chondrichthyes; order Torpediniformes; family Narcinidae; genus Narcine; species Narcine bancroftii. Next base: position 200,411,619 of record NC_091470.1, on the reverse strand, counting down.
TGCAGCCAAGCTCTCTGTCGAGAGCTTAGGATTCTTCTGCAAGTTTGGGACAGAATCCTTCTGTTTGTGGCTCACCTCAGAATCCAGTGATGGTTGGGTGACAGGCAGGGGCCGAGCTGAGGAGGCAGTGAGATTCTACCTGTGAGGTCACTCTGGCCCAATCTCTCCGCAGGAGGCTGCCTGGATGGTTGCTGACGAGTGCATCCAAGTCATGGGTGGAATGGGCTTCATGAAGGTCAGTGCCTGCCGCCATGTTGCGCAAGTGTCTTGTGACTGGAGCGAAGGGTTTCAGGCTGCACTCCCGTCCTCCTGCTTCCCCCACCCCACAAAGCAGAATGTCACGTCATTTGACAACGACAAACCATCCTGTGGCCACCTGAGCCCCTTCCCAAGAACAGAAGCCAGACCAGTCCATTCAGCCTGCTCTGCTATTCAGTAAGATCCTGGGAGGTCCTGGAGCTGAACCCACTGTCCTGCCCCGATCCCCCATTACCGAAAGTGAGGACGATCTGTTGCCTGGGGGTTCCCAAGGAGTGAGAACCCCAAAGAACTCTCCAACCTTGAATGTGGAAATTTCTCCACACTGCAGTCCAGGTGAACCCTCTTGCATCTCAATGTTGTGCCCCTCATTCATTCATCAGAATGCCACTTGTTTATCTAAAGTCCAGTGTCTTCCTGATGTATTCCAGATCCAGGCCAGGGTTGGAACCCTGGAGCCTCCGGACTCTGTCTTCCCCACTACAGTGAGCATGAGCCCTTGCTCTGTAGCTTCTCATTCCCACTGGTGGAACAGGACAGCTGTTGCCCTTATTGTGCTGATAGGAATGACTGCCGCATCCTTCCTGAGTCTCATAGCACTGGCAATACTTAATTGTTGCGATTTGAACAGGAGAAAGCGTATCCCTCCCGCTGCTCTGCTGTAAGGTCTGTCTGGCAGAGCTTTAACCTCATACAGGCCCTTCATGGTGGTGGAGGGGTGCTCTGTGGTCTGGTTGAGGGTACAGAGGCAGGAAATCAGGGCAAATTGAAGTTGAGGGTGTGAGTTTAATGCTTATTTGATGCTGATTTAGAAACCTATTATTCCAATTTGTCTTAGGACACTGGGGTTGAGCGGGTGATGAGGGATCTGCGAATCTTCCGTATTTTTGAGGGAACAAATGATATTCTCCGCCTGTTTGTTGCACTGAATGGTATCCAGGTATGTGTTTTACTCTGGTAGGTACTGGGTGAACTGGGGACTGAGACCGAGTGCCTTCCCACCTGTTGATACTGGGCACTTCACTTGAAGCCCACTAGCTGAGAGGGCCATGGGCTCCTGCCTGTCTTGGACTGAGAGAGGGTGTCTCTAATGGTGTCAGCATCTTCCTGGCATGGAATAGCTGCCGATGAGGAACACTTCTGGTCAGTTCCTTCCTGGATAACAGGAACATCACCCACTACACACGTCCCCAAAGATGACTGTGGTGGAGTGGAGACAGTCACCCACCTCTTTGCAGAATGCAGATTTCATGAAGAGTGGGTGGAAAAGAATGCATAGGTCCTTGTCCCAGTTCATCCCCAGCAGCGGCGTGACAGAGGATTCTAATTTACGGATTGTTCCCGGAAGGCAAGTGGAGACAGACAACCAAAACTGCTGGAAGACCATCGGTTCAGTGAAAGACACCCTTTGATCTTCCAGCACACATAGATGTCTCTGAAGGAACGCTGCCAACTGGTATAGGCCAGGCTGCAGGATTATGTGCTGAGGGACGCACTGACACTTGGTGCAGCCAACCCAATGGTGCTTTGGGCAAGTACCTCATTCATAACTACCCTATTCGTGCCACCTGCTCAGATTAAAATGAAAACACAATGCTGGAGAAACTCAAACAGTGTACCCTGTATTGTAAAGATACATATCCAACATTTCGGGCTTGAGGCCTTCATCAGGGTATGCCTTGATGAAGGACTCAAGGTCGAAACATTGGTTATGTGTCTTTAGAAACCGACCAGGAAGAACAGTACTAATGTTGTTTTCATTGTTGCACGCAGAATGCTGGGAATCACCTGAAGAATCTTCAGCGAGCACTGAAGAACCCTGTGGGGAACATCACCCTGCTGATGAATGAAGTGAGCAAGCAAACACGGAGGTGAGAGTGCAAGCACGAACCAGAGGGTCCTGGACACAGCGAGGGTCTGGGCCTGCACCACAGGGTCCCAGTCACTGAGGGTATGGACACAAACCAAAGGGTCCCCGTCTCTGTGAGCGCCCTGGTCACTGTGAAGGTCTGGACACTATCCAGAGGGTCCTAGTCACTGCAAGGGTCTGGGCCTACACCAGAGGGTCCCGGTCACAGCGAGGGTCCTAGTCACTGCAAGGGTCTGCCCTCAATCCAGAGGGTCCCAGTCACTGAGGATCTAAGCACATCACCAGAAGGATCTAGTTGGGTGAGAGTGGAGTTCCAGTGGGAGGAGTGGCTCGATCTGGTTGATTGGTTCCTTGGGCAGACATTACCAGAACCCTCAAATGACCACCAAGACCTCGTTGACTGATGATGAGTAGACCCAAGTCTCAGCACTCCCATCACTGCCCTTGAGGTGGCTGTGATGGGGATGAGGCCACCATCCATGGAACAAAGAACATTATAGCACGGTGCAAGCCCTTCAGCCCATGATGTTGTACCAACCTTTACAAACCTACTTAACAATCTAAACCTTCCCTATTTCACACCCATAACCCTCTGCTTTTTTTGCATCCAAATGCCTGTCTAAGTGTCTTTTAATTGTATTAGCCTCCACCATCACCAGGTCAACGTGTTTGCTCAGCCCTGGACAGGGATGCAGTGGTCCTTGCTGAGTGAGGTCTGTCCCAAGCAGCTCCCAGGGCCTGGCGCTGAGACAGACATCGACTGCTGCTGCAAGATCAGCTCGGTGAGAGACCCACTTTGCTCTGTCTGAAACCTGCTGATCTTCCAGGCCACAATGTCCACAAGCAGATGCTGCAAACTGCCCAATGTGGTGTGCATGTTGAGGGACACACTGAATGTCAGTGCAGCCGCCGTAAAGTGTCAGTGGGGAAAGACAATAGTCTTGGTCCGTGCCACAGTTTGCGACTCTGCTTCCATTGGACACTGACCCACTGGGAACCTGCTGCCATGACGTGGACACACTGGGACCCTGCTTCCACTAGACATGACACAATGGGTCCTTGTTGCCACTGGACACGGACACACTGGGGCCCTGCTTCCACTGGGCACAACACAATGAGACCCTGCTTCCACTGGGCACTGGTCCAGTCTGGGACTCGGCTGCCACTGGATCCTGACTCACTCGGACCCTGCTTCCACTGGACATAGACACACTGGCACCCTGTTGACAGTGGACACTGACACATTGAGACCTTGCTGCCACTGGACACTGGCACAGTCTAGAACCCTGCTTCCACTGGACACTGGCACAGTCCATAACCCTGCTTCCACTGGGCACAGTCTGGGACCCTGCTTCTACTGGAAGCTGACTCACTGGAACCCTGCCTCCACTAGACACTGGCACAGTGATCCTGCTTCCACTGGACACTGACACACTGGGACCCTGCTGCCACTGGGGACTGGCACAGACAGTGCAGTAACCCCTCAGACTGTTTTGGGGCAGAAAAATCCAGTGGTGATGATACAGTCAGCAAAGGGAACAGTCTGGTATACTGTGAACAGTGTTTTACAAACATAATGAAAACTCAAAACCTGCAGATGTTGGAAATCAAAAATAAAGATAGAAAATGCTGGGGGGAAAGGATACAGGTTAGTCGGTGCTTTTGGAGAGAATAGAATTGAAGACCTAGCATCGATAGAGTTCTTCCCATGAAACTCTATCCACAGACGCAGCCTAGCCTGCTGGGTTTATGAATGTATGGTGTACTGTTGAAATAAGGACCTAATGGGTGAACATGACACATACATGTCCTGTGAAGGATGTTTAAATGAGCCAAATGAGGTCTGAGTTACCTTCATGATGGTGGGTTCTGGATTCAGGTATCCAATGATTTTAAAGCTCAGCTTTTGGGCAGAGTAGTTCTGGTTGAATTGAAACCTCTCTCATGATTTATCAGTTGCTAATTTTAAGCCCCATGAACTGATGGGAGATGCTGGACTGAGTCGGAACATCGTGACAGATTCAGAGAAGTGCAGTCCATAAGCAGACCATAGAACCATAACACTGAAACAGGCTCTTCTCGTCTGTGCCGAACATCAAAAAAACACAACGCTGGAAAATCTCAGCAGATCAAACATTAGCAAAGATAAAGATACATAACCAACGTTTCAGGCTTGAGCCCTTCATTAAGGTACCTGTTATATAAAGTCCACTGTAAGCCCAGTGGAATTTCTCCAGCATTGTGTTTTTACTTCAACTACTGTGTCTGCAAACTTTCCTGTTTTACTCCTATTCTCCGGCTTTGATTTACAAAGACCTATGTACCAAAAGCTCTCTTTATGACCCTATCTGCCTGTGGCATTACTTTCAGGGTGTGATAGTCCAGATTCTATCACCAATCTGTATATGTACAGATGGTAGTGTAGGATGACTGTGATTGGCTGAGAGCGTAGCCACACCTACTGGCAGGTCTTAAAGGATTGCTCCTAGCCAGACCAGATCATTCTGGACTGGTCGACATACTTGTGATATGCTCCAGTCTTTTAGATAATAAAAGCCTTGGTTTGGATCAACAAGTCTTTGGTTCTTTCGACGCACCTTACACAGGGTATTATGTATCTGCATTCCCAGACCTGTCTGTTCCACTGCACTCCTCAGTGCCCTACTGTTTACCTTGGATTGTCCTTCCAGACATGGACTCTGGGAGACGGAGTTGTGACTGCCACGACATCACGGTTCTCTAACTCTGCCTTTGTCTCTTGTAGGAAGGTCGGCATGCGTACAGGCATCACCCTGGACAACGTTGTTCATCCTGAGTTGAAGGAGAGCAGTGAGCTGGTGAGTGCATTACAATCACACAGGGCTTCAGCAGTCACCCCGAGGTAAGCCCTTCCATCAAGAGTGACTCTTCAGACGCACATTGTCTGACCTAGTCCAACAGATGTCTGATATATGCTGAAGAGCAGCAAACCCACTCTCTCTGGATGTTCCAGTGCCTTCCACAGGTGAAAGGAGCAGCCACTTCTGGAGGCAGATCGAGAGGGGGTGCGAAGCAAGGGGTTGGAAGGCCATCAGGATAAGCAGGAGTGGAGAATTAACCTTGAGAGGTTGTTTGAATAGCAGCCATTCTGCACACAGCAAGAGCCCACAAATAGCAGTGTGTGTGTGTGGGATTGGCACCCAGCATGGTGAAGGAGATTGGTCACAGGACACTTGGAAGGACTCCCCATCCCTCTAAAACAGTGTATTGTACTGCTCCATGAGAAAGTGGTTAGATTTTGATATAAAATCACTTTCAAAATGTGAAAGAACTGATGGTGTAGCATTCACCACATTGCTGACCCCCTCCCACGGTGCGGAGCTCCCTCACCGCCCCTCCCACGGTGCGGAGCTCCCTCACCGCCCCTCCCACGGTGCGGAGCTCCCTCACCGCCCCTCCCACGGTGCGGAGCTCCCTCACCGCCCCTCCCACGGTGCGGAGCACCCTCACCGCCCCTCCCACGGTGCGGAGCTCCCTCACCGCCCCTCCCACGGTGCGGAGCTCCCTCACCGCCCCTCCCACGGTGCGGAGCTCCCTCACCGCCCCTCCCACGGTGCGGAGCTCCCTCACCGCCCCTCCCACGGTGCGGAGCTCCCTCACCGCCCCTCCCACGGTGCGGAGCTCCCTCACCGCCCCTCCCACGGTGCGGAGCTCCCTCACCGCCCCTCCCACGGCACTACCCATCCCTCATTGTTCCTAACTGCCTCAAATGAAAGCTGCTGCCAGTAACAGCTCAGTCACTTTCTAAATTACTCACTTAAGTAGTTCCTTAAATATAAAACCTGACTTTATCCAGACACTTGAAGTGCTTTGTGAAATGTGTCACAAGTTCTTAAATTAACTCACTGCAGTACCCATTTTTGATACAGAGAAGCATGCTTGGCTCTTGGCCAAGGCCAGGTTCATCTGTGTTCATCTGTGACCATCAGTCTCTGTACCCATCTCTTGGCCCACCTTGGTTCCTTGCCACCACCCAAACTTGTTGGCCTCAAGTTGAGCGACACTAGTTTGCCAATTAGCCTGGCGAAGGAATGCAACTACCCTCTGCCTTCCCCATAATTAGTCTAATTTTCAACAAGCACAAATCGTGATGTTTCATCTGACTCAGCCACCAGCTCCTTCAAGTCACCATAATTATTTTGGAGAAGTAGTAGGGGTTAGAGTTCTGATTCTCACAGCTTGCCAATTCTAGCAAGGTCGTGACCTGGGTCCCACTGCACACAGAGAATGGATTCTAAAATTTTAATTTTAAATCTAGATACACAGTATGGTAACAGGCCCTTCCAGCCCACATGCTGCCCAAATTAACCTGCAACTCGCATATGTTTTTTGAAGGGTGGGAGGAAACCCATGCAGGCACGGAGAGAACGTACAAACTCGCCAGCATCAGATTCGAACCCAGGTCGCTGGCACTATAATAGAGTGGCGCTACCCACTTTGCTTCTCAATTCCCCAAATGATCTTCTGCTTTCAAGTGGGTGTTGGTTTATTCTGTGAAATTGATGCTGTAAGACCCTGCACCTCCCTTTGTAACGTGCTGCGCCTTGACCAGCAGTCCTTTCCCAAGGAGTGGGACAGTAGGGGTCCAAGCAACCAAGCCCCTCTGCACAGCCACTCTTTGCCTGGCCAGGTCTGTGCACCCAGCTCTCAGCCCAGCCAGGTCTCTGCATGGCCAGCTCTCTGCCCAGCCAGAATTCTGCACCACCCTTTCTCTCCGTGGCTGAGTCTCTGTCCCTTGCCCCGACACCATCTTCAATTTCTCCTGTCAGCCACTTTTCTCAAGATTTTTTTTGTCTCTGTTTTTCTCCACCCCTCCCAGCCGCTGCCACCACCACTCAAAGTTTATGGGTCCTCTTCCCTGTGAAGCAGTCGTTTTTTTAAAATTAATATAGTCATGCAGCATGATAACAGGCCACGATCCCGTGCCACCCGATTACAACCCTGGTGCGTTTCGAACGGTGGGAGGAAAATGGAGCCCCTAGGTGAAACCCAAGGAGACATGGGGAGAACGTACAAACTCCTTACAGTCTGTGCCAGATTCAAACCAGGGACTTCTACTGACTACATAAAAAACATAAAAAAAAGCAACGTGAGGTCAAAAGAAAACAAGTCTTTTTACTTAAATGTGCTGTGCCCCCCCCCCCCCCCACTTTCCGTGGTTGAGAATGGCTGTTCAGAATAGAGTTGTGGGACCGGGGTATGGGGTTGGGATGGAGAACCATTGGGAGTAGGCTTGAGGCAGCAACTGGCTCTTTCCGCTCTCGGTTCAGTAGGGTTAACATTACACAACATTCTTGATGGGCTGCTATATGTGTCTTTCAGGCAGTGAAAGCAATCGAAAAGTTCGGTGGCTGCACGGAAGACCTACTGTTGAAGTATGGGAAGAAAATTGTTGGTGAGAAGATAGTCAAAGGCCAAAGGACCTGCTCAGCAGAACTTTCCCAGGGAGCGGGGGCAGCAGAGGGTTTGGGACCACAATATTGGGAAAGGTCCACTGTTTGGAATTTCTTCAGGGTGGGCGATTTCTGCAATGCCCCACCCGAGAGAATGTGGAGGCCAAATCGTTGGGGGAGAACGAAAGAGGAAGATTGAACTGAGGGGGAGTGGGAAAATGGCACATAGAAGTATTGTGTGCAGTTTTGGTCACCTAACTGCAGGAAAGGTATCAATAAGATAGAAAGAGTGCAGAGATTTACTAAGATGTGGCGGGGACTTCAGGGACTGAGTTACAGGGAAAGGTTAAACAGGTTAGGACTTCAATCCCTGGAGCATAGAAGAATGATGGGAGATTTGATAGAGGTATTTAAAATTATGAGGGGCATTATTGGTCGTCCTTCGATTCGAAGAAGACGTGTTGTTGTGCTATTCATCTGTGGACAAGAAGGTGACTTTGCAGTCCTTGTCTGGAAGTGCAGAGTCCAGCAGAACAGGGGCCACTGGAAGTCCGTCGTCGTAATAACTGTGGCTGCTGCTTTGTGACGCCAATCACGGTTTTTCATCAATTTTTGGCTTCATAGCAAAGGGCTCACCATCGGGATCTGTCAGCAGCTACAACTTCTAGTTCTCTTTGCTGGATGTCACAATAGTGTAGGGCTTCCTTCTTTATGAATCTTCATAGAGCGGCTGGCGAGGCCTATGGTGGATGTCCATTCTGGTGACGTGCCCCACCCACTACACCTGGGCTCTGATGATCAGGGACTGAATGCTGGTGGACTTTGAGTGTCCAAGAACCTCCAGGTTGGAGACACGATCTTGCCAAGGATGGAATGGGGGGGGCGCGCATGTGGAATTTCTCCAGTTGTTTGATGTGATGTCAGTACAGAGTCCAGGTCTCACATTCATTTTGGAGAGATGTGCCCTTGCTGATCCTGGTGTCAGTTGCTTTGTCCAAAGACCCATCACTCGAGATGATGCACCCCAAGTTTTGTTTACACTTGCTAGCTGGGTGTCGTCAACAGTGATTTTTGGTTCTATGGAGTCTATTTTAGTTTGATGGTCAGGCCAAAGAGAGTAGCCGTGTCCGAGAATTAATTCAGCATTAATTGTAGATCACTATTTTTCCGTGCCAAGAGCGCACAGTCATCAGCAAAGTGGGTTTCTTGAATGACTGTGTAGAGGGGTAGAAACAGAGTAAATGCAGGTAGGCTTTTTTCATTGTGGGTAGGTGAGATACAAACCAGAGGACATGAGTTAAGGACGAAAGGGAAAGGTTTAGGGTTTACTTCTTCACACAGAGAGGGGTGGGAGTGTGGAATGAGTTGCCAGTTGAAGTGGTGAATGCGGGCTCAATTTTAACATTTAAGAATTTGGACAGGGTACATGGATGGAGGGCTATAGACTGGGTGCAGGTCAGTAGGACGAGGCAGAAAAATAGTTTGGCACAAACTAGAAGGCCCTGTTTCTGTGCTGCAATGTTCTGTGGTTCCAGGAGGAGACCTGTGGCAAATCAACCAAACTCAATATTGAGCAGCAGGTCAAGCTCGAGGGGCCTGCCGCTGCTTCTAGTAGCTGGGCCCACCACTTCCCAAGGGAGCAAGTTCCCATACTGCCAACGGCCTGCATCACAGGTGCCATGCTAAAGATTCTCCCTCTTCCACCCCCTCCCCCACCCACCCACCCCGGCAATTACAGAAAGCGGTGACTGCACTTAAAACTAAAAATCTGCAGAGGATGGAATTCTGAAATTTAAAAAAAGAGAAAGTGTTGGAAATAACTCAGCAGGTCAGGCAACACCCGTGGAGAGAGAAACCAAGTTGGTGTGTCAGGTTAAAAGATCTTGATCGGAATTGGGAAAGAGAAAATAAATGGCAAGGAGGGGGGGGGAGGAATGAGAGAATATCTGTGATAGGGTGAGCCCAAGATTGCTGTGGAAGATCCCGGGTAAGGAGAGGGTTTGATGGGCTTGTGCGAGAGAGAATAAATTGCAGGGGTTGAGTGGAATTTAGAGCAGGGAGTGGGACTGATGTGATTGCTTGCCTGGGAGCTAGCAAGAGCCCTTATTACGTGCTGAAGTAGCTCCCCACTGAGGGAGAGGCTGTGCCGACGGAGCCCCCCACTTCACTATAGGAGGGGCTAGAACCTGTCAGAGGTGTTGCTTTTCACACGAATTCACTGGTTGTTGACCATGGATATGAAAGAAGGGGAGGATGGTTCCAGTGTCCTGCAGCCAATATTCCCCTCTGCTCCTGGGAAACGTCTCAGCCCGTGTATTGCCATCAGCTGCACCAGCTCCTACCCCAGGCACTGAGCAATAGCCCCTAAACTTTTCTGCCTTTGGACCTCACAGATGAGCAGTTCCTGCTGAAGAGAGTGGCAGATAGTGCTATCGACCTGTACGCCATGATTGTTGTGCTGTCAAGGTAAGCACACCCATCCCCTCCCAAATCTCCTAGTCCTGTCCTTCATGTAAAGATGTTGTCATGAGGGATCTCTGTGCTCTCTGAGAGAGCGCCCCACTGTGGGAGAGGCAATGTTGAGGGAGCTACCCACTGAGAGGGGAGGGGGTGGTGTTGAGAGAGCTCCCCACTGAGGGGGGTGGGTGGTGCTGAGGGAGCTCTGCATTGTGGGAATGGCAGTACTGAGAGAGAACCCCACTGTGGGATGGGTAGAGGGAGCACCCCACTAAGGGAGAGGCGGTGCTGAAGTAGCTCCCCACTGAAGGAGAGGCGGTGCTGAAGTAGCTCCCCACTGAAGGAGAGGCGGTGCTGAAGTAGCTCCCCACTGAAGGAGAGGCGGTGCTGAAGTAGCTCCCCACAGAAGGAGAGGCTGTGCCGACAGAGCCCCCCACCTCGCTATGGGAGGGGCTAGAACCTGTCAGAGGTGTTGCTTTTCCCACAAGTTCACTGGTTGTTGACCATGGATATGAAAGAAGGGGAGGAGAGAACAGGTGACCTCTCACATTGCATTTCGGGAAACGTGGTTTAAAGACAAAAGGTTACCTGCAGCACAGCAGCACCCGTCCAGTGGAGAAACATGTAGTTCCTTACTGACAGAAATTGCAAGGTTAACTTGCAAGTGGGACTTGCCCTCCCTCACCTTCCTTTCCATCAACCTCCCCCACAGCAGAGCTGGCTGCTCCTCTCCATCCCACACTGCAGTGAGCTGCTCTTGTTTCCATTATGCTCGCTGTGGCTTCTGCAGACTGTACCTCACCTGGGCTGTCTGTGGATGATCTTCAAGACTAAGGCAAGGACCCGGGTAAGGAGAGGGGAGGAGAAGGAGGGGGTGGGTTTCAGTTCCAGGGGAAGCGGGGAGACTGGGGAAGTGGAGATGCTCCCCCTGGTCAGCTACAGGGGAGGTTTGGTCGAGGCACTGTGGATCAGGGAGGGTTCGGGTAAAGGATGGAAGGGGAACCTATTCCTGGGTGTCCTAGAGGACACAGAGTGCAGGAGGTGGGGGGAGTGGTCAGCAGAAAGTGTGGCGGGGTGGAGGGGGAGAGGAGGAGGAAGTTTCCACAGCAAGGTGTTCTGATCGTCACCCTGCTGCCAGAACAGGCAGTGGGGCGGATTCAACAGGAATAGCCAAAGGGAATTGGGGGAAACCCTGGGAGGGGAAATGTGCAGGCTATGGGGAGAGAGCAGAGGAGGGGGAGCTAGTTGGAGAGATCATCCACAGACACAATGGTTGAATGGTGTCAGCTCGTGCTTTAAGAAAACAAACAGCAGAACCAATTCAGCGCACAATTTTTTATTCATCCTTGGTAACACTAGCAGGAGTGAGGGGGTACAAGAGAGAGTTCGGTGACTCGTTCTCTACACTGAGCCCCACACTCAGAGCATCAGTGTTCACCTTACTTTTATGCACCTTTGGGCAGGGTTCTGTATGAGGTTTCACACATCTGGCAATTTTGTGTTTACAATAACATGTTACCCTGTGGTGTCTAGAAACGGAAATGTCGGTATGTCCTTGACTCAAGCTACAGCACAGAGGTGGTCATCCTTAAAAGGCAGTTATGTTCCCACCATCTTACTGGCAGTTACTGTATTTTCTCTCCTAATCCATTAACCCTTTGTTAAGCATATTTGTTAAGCTTATTCTTTCACAGACCTGCTACACAGCTCTACTCCATATGATCTGGCTTCTCAAGATTTGCCCTTGCTTAAAAGGGCCTCTTGGTTCACACGACTGTTTGGTGCTTAGACAGCGACAGAATGGAGGAGGGGTGGGGGTATGGACAACCAGAAGGACTCCCCAGGGAACTGCCGTGGTAGAGTTCTCGGAAGAGCGCTCTTCCAGGTTCCCACATTATAGCACTGGAGTGGAAATGGTGGTGGGTTAAGGCCTCCCAGTCTCTGATCACCCAGCAGGCCACTTCTCTTACTGGTACCTGCTTTATTTCATCAGTTAAGTGGAAATTCCCTAACTGTTTCTCCAGGCTTGTTCGTCCACTAAGCTAACCCCCTCCTCAGCTGTAGGCCACAGTCCCTGGCTGGAGGGTTCAATAGCAGGGACACTCCACATAAATATGGTTCTACTGTCCTTAAATTTAAATTTAGACATACAGCACTGTAACAGGCCCTTCCAGCCCACGTGCCCGTGCCGCCAAATTAACCTTGTAGGTTTTGAACAGTGGGAGGAAACCAGAGAACCTGGAGAAAATCCACGCAGATATGGGGAGAACGTACAAACAGACAGCACTGGATTTGAACCCAGGTCGCCCCTCACATTAAAACATTGAGCAGTGGTGTTAATATTAACTGGGAAATAAAATGTTCAACAGAAAGAAACTTTATTCTAGTTGTGCAGAGTCCTTTGGGGACTTGATCTAATTCTTCATGGTGTTGGCAACACTGTATCAGCGACCCATGTTCGAAGGAGTTTGCGTGTTCTCCCCGTGTCTGCGTGGTTTTCCTTCGAGTGCTCTGGTTCCCTCCAACACTTCAAAAGCAATTGGGTTATAGGTCAATTGGATGTATTTGGAGGTCACGAGCACATGGGCCGCAAGGGCCTGTTGCCATGCAGCGCGTCTAAATTTTAAATTTAAAAGTGAAGTTGTTCAATCTGAAATCCAGGTACTGGTGGTAAACAAAGCTGTCTGGGAGGAGTTTGTTCTGCCTGTGACCATGTGGGTTTCCTCTGGGTGCTGTGGTTTCCTCTCACTTTCCAAAGGTGTACAGAGTTTGTAGGTCAATTGGTCACGCGTGTATTTGAGCTGAGGGGCCGGAAGTGCCTCCCCTTTCTGTAAAACCTCTTCGTCGAAATGAGTGGGAGGGGAGGTTCATTAAAAGACAGGGATGGAGGTTCCCATGAAAGCAGCAAATGCAAGAACTCCAGCAGTTAACTAGTTCCCTCTGAAACAAGTGCATGGGAGATTTACATTGTGTTAGTTCCAAAGGGGCAACTCAAGCTGCCTGAGGATTGGGAGCAGTGTGAATCCAGTTCTGAGTGACACGAGACCATGTGTTGGAATCTGGAGCAAATAACACTGCTATAGGAACTCAACGGTCGAGGATCTTTAGCGGGAGACCCTCCATCAGAACTGGCCGTAAAGTGGGAATCAGCCAATAGAGAAGGGGAGCACCCATTTAAATTTTAAATTTAGACATACAGCACGGTAACAGGCCATTTCGACCCATGTCGCCCAATTACACCCAAATGACCTACAACCCCTGGTACATTTTGAAGGACGAGAGGAAACCAAAGCACCCGGAGGAAACCCACGTAGACACGGGGAGAACGTACAGACTATCTCCTTACAGACAGCGCGGGATTCGAACACCGGCCCCCGTTGATGGCACTGTAACAGTGTTGTTCCAACCACTACGCTAACTAAGCCTCTTTGGGGGAGAAATCAAAGTTACCTTTCAAAAAGATAAATGCTTGTACATGTGGAAAGACTAACTGGGTGCCTACTGATTCTGGAGCATGGGTCTGAGCTGTCGCTGTGCCGAAGTTTTGCCTTACCTCAGTGGTCTAAACCTATTGCCCACTTGGTCACCCACAGGGCTTCCCGGTCTCTGAGTCAGGGCCACGGGGCTGCACAGCATGAGAAGCTGCTTTGTGAGACCTGGTGCATTGAGGTGAGTTCCATTACTTTTCTCCCCACTCGCTGGAGGCCCATCCTGTTGCAAAATCCCGCAGAGGATGAAAATCTGAGCTAAAAAGCACATGCTGGAGTATGAACCAGTCTGTCTCCACGGATGCTTCCTGACCTCCTGAATATTTCCAACATACATGGTTCAGACGCGGCTCGAATTTCTGTTTTTATCCATTTTTAGTTCTGATTGGGGATCATTTCCATTTCAATGTTTAACAAAGCTTAAGTATTTTCAGTGATTTAATACAAGAAGCTTGAGGCTCTTCGGAAGCTTTTAGTTTCTACAGCTGATTGTAGTTAAAACCATAAAACATAGGAGCAGAAATAGGCCATTCAGCCCATCGAGTCTGCCCCACCATTTAATCGCGAGCTGATCCATTTTCCCCCAGCCTTCTCCCCGTAACCTTTGATGTCCTGGTTAATCAAAAACCTGGACATCTTGGCCTTAAATCCACACAATGACCCGGCCTCCACAACCTTCTGTGGCAACAAATTCCACAGATTCACCCCGCCCCCCAACCCCCCGGCCAAAGAAATCCTTCCGCATCTAAGTGGGCAGTACTTGGAGTGGACACCAGGTTTCTGTGGGGCGCTGGACAAATTGGCAACTCTCTGACTGCCTTACAGTAGGCAAAAGTTAAATGATTTCATGTATGATTTCATGTATGTATTACGTGTCAGTAATGGAACCTTTACCTTTAAGTTGACGCTCTTCGATCCTGAAGTTGTGCCCTCTTGACCTGGACTCTCCCAACGTGGGAAACAACCTTTTGACATCTACTTCGTCCACGCCTTTCAACTCTCAAAGTTTCAATGAGATCCAACCCCTTATCCTCCTAATTTCCAACAAGTACAGGCCAAGGGGCGTCAAACACCCTCGTACTGATAATTCTTTCATTCCTGGAATTGTCCTAATGAACCTCCTCTGAACCCTCTCCAATGTCAGCAAATCTTTTCTTAATGAGGAGTCCAAAACTACTGAAGTTCTAATTGGTGAAAGCAGTATCAGTTGCCACCCCAGTTTACCCTCCCTGAAGTGACTGGTGCATTGTTGATTCCATGCTATCTTCACCAGAGGAGATTGCTGGGGATTCAAAGGCCTGCATTTTCAATGCAGGATAAATGGTAGATGAATCAGATCATATCGCTCACAGAGCTTTATTAGAATACATTTATGAGGAGGGTGTGTAGCAGCAATATTCAGGCAAGGTCTGAACACTTGCCCACTCCATCAATCCAAGGGGACTTGGACTTCCTCAATCGCCCACCCTTCTCCCAACACCCACTGGGCCACTGCAGATGCCATCCCTGCACAGCAGCTCCTGCCCCCTCACACACTGTTCCTGCAGGTAGGGTTATCACTTCAGGCTGGTGGGGGGGAAGCAGGAGCTGAATCACACACTATTAATGTAAGTATTCCTCCCCCACCGTGGGATGAACAGGTTGACTGATTTCTGGTCTAACCCAGTTGGGAGTGGGCCTGTCTCTGACCAGTCCTGGTCTAACCCAATTGGAAGTGGGTCTGTGTCCGACTGGTCCTGGTCTAAGTTGGGAGTGGCTCTGTCTCAGACTGCTTCTTGGTCTAACCCAGTTGGGAGTAGGTCTGTCTCAGACTGGTCCCAATCTAACCCGGTTGGGTGTGGGTCTGTCTCAGACTGGTTCCTAGTCTAACCCAATTGAGAGTGGATCTGTCTCTGACTGGTCCCGGTCTAACCCAGTTGGTAATGGGGCTGGCTCAGATTCCGATGTCAAGGTGCTGACAGGGATTTAATCTCCTTTTAATTCTAGGCCTCAGCTCGTATCACAGACAATCTGACGGCCCTCAGTTCGAGCTCTGCCAAGCAGGTCTTCAGGAACATGCGAGCCATCTCTACCTCAGTGGTGGGCAACAGAGGAATACTTGCTCCTCACCCCTTGGGGTTTTAAGTAGCCAACCTTGCGGTTCAAATTGTCAGTGGCTTGGCCTTAGTTTTTCAGAGTTTGTTCAGAGCACAATCTCCCCTTCTGCTCTAGGAGGGATTAGATTCAAACTGTCCACAGCTGTGATTTCTGCAAAGATTTAATTGGTTTAATTTCAGTCAAGTTTTCTAACACTTGGAGACCTGGGTTGTGATAATATCTGTGGCATATATTAATTGCTGTACTGGTGAGTACAAGTCTGGGCACGCTTGCCTGGGAGTATGTGATGGGACAGTGTAGAACTTCACTCTGTCTGGCCCTGGGAGTGTGTGATGGGACGGTGCAGAGAGAGCTTCATTTTGTGTCTGACTCCAGGAGTGTGTGATGGGATGGTGTAGAGGGATCTTCACCCTGGGTCTGACCCTCTGTGTCCTGGGGGTGTTTGATGCTGATGTTTGCCACTCCTTGATTCCTGGTGAAATTAGAGAGCACCAATTATCAGAGGGTGTCGGAGGGATTTCCCAGAGACTGCTGCTCTCGGTGGGAGTGGATTCACATGAAGTAGGTTCAGTGCAGTATCCCTGGGCCCATCCTAAAGCAGACAGCCTCATTTCACGAACCTTCTAGCCCAGTACAGAAGGAGCCTCTTCCTGCTCTGTGCCTATTGTCAGCTCTACCCCAAAGACCCACATACTCCAGTGGTGCTGGAAGCTGTTGAGGCTCAAGGACCGCTGGAGAAGTGGCAAATGTCTGCCTAGCTTGGAGCAGATCTCTGGTAGATCTGGTCCTCGTCCAGGACCCTCCCTGTTGATCCCAGGGGTCCTCTGACCTGCTTCACGGGGCACTAAAGCCATGCTAGATTTCCAATTCCAACTGTGGCCTTTCTTTCGAGTTAGGAAAGTGATGTTTGTGATTGATCCACTCCCTGCAGTCCATCAGAATGGGGAGCAGGACATTGATTGAGAGATGTCCCTGCTGAGCTTGGGCACACATGGGGCACACCTCCATGGGTTCCGTTTTCCATTTTATTTTTCTCAGAAGTTGTGTGTGCTAATTACAAAAAGGAATTGATGTTTAGCACTTGTATCAGCTTTGCTCCCTTTAAGGAACCTGAGAGTTCAGGAGTAGTAGGAAGGGGTGAAGTCTCAGGTCCACATGCTTTGACCTCCCTGGCTCACACCACCCTGCAGCCACCCTCTGCCTCCGACCCAGCTTCCTCACTACAGAGGAAGCCTTTCTGGCCCTCACATCTGCAGTCCTGTTCACAGATTCCGAACCCCCCAGGGTCCTCGATTCATCCCCTCTAGCCTCACTTTGTAGGGACAGGCAGTTCCTGAAAACCTCCGTCCGATTCTATCCTTCCAAAAGATCACCTCGCGGGGTTGCACAGGAGCAATGAACTGAATGGACTTCTGCATCGTCCTGTGACCGCTGGCACTTGGATCATTGGCAGGGACTAGTCCAGGCTGCCCCTGGAGACTCTCAGCAAGGTTTACGCCACGACTTCCCATCGAGGTGACTGGACCGTAGCAGTGGGTGGGAGGGATGGAGAGGGAGGTTCCTTAAAAACTGTTCTCAATCCTTTCAATTGTTTTACGGAGAAGATCAGGGCTACAATAAAAGCACTTTCTTTCCAAACCTTGTGCACAAGAGTCACATTCTTAATACACAGCAGGTTGAAATTGTGTGTGTGTGAGAAACTTGGAAACAGAAACACAAGAGGGCAGGAATCTCAGCAGGACATTGACAGTGGAGAGAGAAACCGAGTTCATGTCATATTCCACAACAGATTATTCCTACAATCTGAGACTGTCCCATCCATTGGACGAAAGTTTCAAAACAAATCCATGTCAAACCCATCTCAAATTCTTCATAACTTACAGTGGCCAGTTGACAAGGAACAGTACCCTACGTGTTGTTATTCAGCTCATGAAGTTGTGTCAACCGATGTAAACACTCTCCACAATCTAACCCTTCCATCCGACAGGTGTCGTATCTGGAGGTGGGGTTTACAGAGAGGCAGGAGTGGAAGGCATTGGAGAGGGTTACTGTGACAGGGGGAATGTAGGCACCGGAGGGGTTAACGGAACGAGGGAGGAGTGTCGGAGCAAGTGGGGGGAGGTGGTTTACTGAGATAGGGAGGGCTTTTGGGACAGGAGGTGATTACAGAGATAGGGAGGGCTGTAGGGACTGAAGGTGATACAGATTTAGGGAGGGCTGGAGGGGATTACAGAGATAGGTGTGTAGGGACTGGAGGGGATTACAGAGGGAGGGGTGTAGGGACTGGAGGGGATTACATAGATAGGGAGGGGTGTAGGGACTGGAGGGGATTACATAGATAGGGAGGGGTGTAGGGACTGGAGGGAATTACAGAGATAGGGAGGGGTGTAGGGACTGGAGGGGATTACAGAGATAGGGAGGGGTGTAGGGACTGGAAGGGATTACAGAGATAGGGAGGTGTGTAGGGATGAAGGGATTACAGAGCTAGGGAGGGATGTAGGGACTGGAGGGGATTACAGAGCTAGGGAGGGGTGTAGGGACTGGAGGGCATTACAGAGATAGGGAGGGGTGTGGGCACTGGAAAGGGTGACAGAGAGAGGGAGGGATGCAAAGTTCAGAAGATGTTACAGAGACAGGGAGGGATGTAGTGACCAGATATTGCTTCTGTAGGTTGTATAGGTTCCATATGTGTTAAATTTATTGTCACAGTGTTCTCCAGACCTCGGTGCAAAGCACGCAGACACACAACCAGACATAACACATATACAGACAAACCGTACATAAGCAAGACATTCAGCATTTTCACTGCCCATGGGAAGAAGCTTGAGACAATTATCCCAATTTGGGGGGGGGGGGGGGAGGGGGGGATAGGGAGAACTTCAGTGATCCTCTCTACCACTCTTGTGGATTGACCTCCGATCCATTTCTCTGCAGCAACCATACTACACTGGGATGCAGCTGGCCAGGACGCTCTTGACAGAGCTCCTGAAGAAGGATGATATAATGGTGGCCAGTACCCTTTCCCACTTCTGTCTTCTCAGGAAATCCAGTCGCTGTTCACCTTCCAGACAAGTGAGGAGGTGTTAAATGTTCGTGATAGGTGACTACTTAAGTGAACTCCACTGCAGAATTGCTAGTGGAACCTGTAGACGTGAGCACAAGGTTCAAAAGACAATTGGACAGTTCTATGGAGAGGAAGGGTTTAGTGATTAGTACGATGCCTTTACGGGATCAGCGATTGGGGTTCGAACCCCACGCTGTCTGTAAGTTTGTACTCCGTGTCTGCATGAGTTTCCTACCACAGTTCAATATGTACCAGGTGCAGGTTAATGGGGTGTAACTTGTGGTCCAAAATGGCCTGTAACTGTGTTTTATGTAAGGATATAGACCAAATACAGGCAAATGGAACTAGCCTAGAATGCTATCTTGGTTAGCACAGACAGGTTGGGCCAAAGGGCCTGCAACTCTGTGCGGAAGTAAAAATTGGTTGTAGCAAGATAATCAAGATAAAACAATCTCACCCATCCCACCTCCCTTCCCTCTCTCAGTAATCCTGCAAATTCTTTGCTGTCAGGCATGTACCAGCTCCCCTTTGAATGTTGTGTGATCTCCCGCCTCCCCCTCAATCTCGTCCCAACCCCCGGAGCCGACCTTCATCAGCAACTTCACTTTAATTCTGTGAACGTGGCTCGAATGGCCTCTGAACTGCAGGGACAAGCCTTGTCTGATGCAAAGGCTGAAGCAGCCTTTGGGAGATGTTTGGAGGGGTGTCTTGTAAACAAGCCTGCCCACTGGGATTAAACCCCAATCTCCAGAACCTGCACTGGTGTACACCCTCTGGTTCATGGATCTAGTAGAATGTTGCCAGGGAAAGTTGATTCAGATCCCAATCTGGGCAATTCCATTTAACAAATGTCACAAAAAAAATCTAGTCTCAATCAAAACAACAGAGATTTATGGACCAGATTCCCAGCTCCCAGTGACCTGTGTCTGATTGATGCTGTTCAACTGGGGACAGTGTCCCTGTCTCCATCTCTTGCTTCTATGATTCATTTCCCAAGATTTGGACAGGCCAGGAGCCAGTATTTCACCACCCCCTGAACAGCAGCGGTCCTTCTATTTATAAATTTAAATTTAGACATACAGCAGTCACAAGTCCTTTTGGCCCAGGATTCTGGGCTGCCAAAATTCACCCAATTGATCTACAACCCCAGTATGTCTTAATGGGTGGGACGAAACCCACACAGGCACGGGGAGAACATACAAACAGCACTGGATTCCAACCCTGTAATGGCGATGTACTAAACCATACCCCTTCTAGGGAAAGAATTGCACGTGTGTAACAATGAGGGACGAGAGCAGTGCCGAGGGAGCTCCCCACTGTGGGAGGGGCAGTACTGAGGGAGCCTGGCACAGCAGGAGGAGGAGCCAGGAAGACAGAGATAAAAACGGCTAAAATGGGATCTGAATGGAAAGGAGGTTTTGTGTGTGAGGTGTGGGAGTACGCGGACAGACTCCTTGTACATAAACTCTCTCCTGCCTGTGAGTAAAGTTCTGCTGTCTCCAACTACACTCTTACAGCAATTAGCCGGCACTTTGCCAGGGTGGATTTACCCCACCATAGATCTTTCGCCTAATTTACTTGTTTAATGTTTAACATCAGTGACCATCCCCCACCTCGGCCAGTTCATCATTGATTAGCTCGGTAGTCAGTTGTTGGTGACTTTTCGGCGGTGACTCGAAGACCTGGGAGCCTCGGCCTCACCTTCGAGGAGTTTGGGAGGCTTTGGTGGATTGCCAAGGAGCCAGTTCTGTGAAGCATCCGAGGATTTCTGCTCATTGCTCTATTATCGTCCGGATAAAGGACTCGCACCTTGACGTGGGGAATATGGCATGCTGCGCTCTGAGAACTGATTTACCATGACTTCAGTCAACAAGAGATTTGCCCTCTCCTGTTGTGGACAATTGTTTAATACAGTGGTTTTAAATTGGTTTTTGTCAATATGCAAGACTCATCTTCCAAAAGACCATGGACCCAACAGAAGTCATGTTGGGCCAGTGACTTCAATGACTTCTGTGGCCAGAAATTCTTTCACATCATTGGAAGATGAGAATGCGGTCGTGTTACTTGTCCCCAACCATCATGATTGGAAAATACACAATGATGGGGACGTCATTACAGTGAGTGCAAAAAAGAAGGGAAAATCCATGACTTGCCGACAAAACGTGAAGGCAGCGGGCCTAGTCATGAGTTGAGTAAGTTTGTGGACTCACCAGCCGTCTGTCACTTCAGCAGATTAGTTGAGACCATGCTTCACGGAGACATGGTGTGTGCGAGGGTGCTGCCCCCACTCACGTGTTTGAAGGGGTTCCTCGGTGTCTCTGTTCTAAGTGGACGCCCTTCAATCCTGAAGTTGTGCCCTCTTGTCCTAGACCCTCCCAACGTGGGGAAACAATACACATCTACTCTGTCCACGTCTTTCAATAACCGTAATGTTTCGATGAGATCCCCCCCAATTCTCCTAAATTCCAATGAATACAGGCCGAGAGCTGTCAAAGGCTCCTCTTTTTTTGTTCCTGAATCTTCCGAATGATCCTCCTTCGAAACAGCCCTAGAATCTGCCCTGGGAAAATGACTGGGCTATCTCTGCCCACCATCTTTGCCCCTCATTTTTTGAAAGAAATGTGAAACAGATGGCAAACAGCTATATATATCACAGCACTTCCTCTAAACTGTCTGAAAGGCAGTGACTGGAACCAAAGGTTCGTTTCCTCTTTTAACTTAAACTTTAGAGCACTGAGCTTATTTTCCACGAGCAGCAATCTCTCTCAACAGATCTGAGACCCTGTTCGACTGTGACTGCAGAGCAAGCTCCTACATGTCTGTGCCAAGGATACACTCCCCCACCATGCCCTCCAACCCACCCACTGCTCTACCCCTCCATCCACACCATTCATCCCACTGTCCACACCATCCCTCCCTTGACACTATCCCTCCATCTCGCCCTCTGCACTACTCCTCTGTCCACATCATCTCTCCTTCTGCTCTACCACTCCATCCACACCACCCCTCCTTCTGATCTACCCCTCCGTCCACACCACTCCTTCTGCTCTACCCCTCCGTCCACACCCCTCCTTCTGCTCTACCCCTCCATCCACACCCCTTCGACTCTACCCCTCTGTCCACACCATCCCTCCTTGAGCTCTACCCCTCTGTCCACACCATCCCTCTTGCTCTACCCCTCCGTCCATACCATCCCTACTTCTGCTCTATACCTCTGTCCACACCATCTCTACTTCTTCTCAAACCCTGTCCACACCATCCCTCCTTTTGCTCCACCCCTCCGTCCACACCATTCCTCCTTCTGCTTTATTACTCTGTCCACACCATCCCCCCTTCTACTCTACCCCTCCATCCACCCCATCCCTCCTATTCTACCCAACCATCCACACTATCCTTCCTCTGTACTGCCCCTCCACCCACACCATCCCTCCTTTGCACTACCCCTCCATCCAAACCATCCCTCCTCCTGCTCTATCCCTCCTCCTGCTCTATCCCTCCATCCACACCATCCCTCCTTCAGCTCTACCCCTTCCACACCATTCCTCCTTCTGCTGTATCCCTCCATCCACACCATCCCTCCTTTGCAGTACCCCTCCATCTGCACCATCCCTCCTTCTGCTCTATCCCTCTGTCCACACCATCCCTCCTTCTACTCTATTCCTCCGTCCACACCATCCCTCCTTCTGCTCTAGCCCTCTGTCCACACCCCTTCTACTCTACCTCTCCATTCACACTATCTCTCCTTCTGCTCTACCCATCCATCCACACCATCCCTCCTCTTTCTACTGTACCCCTCCATCCACACTATCCTTTCTCTGTACTACCCCTCCGTCCACACCATCTCTCCTTTGCACTACCCCTCCATCCACCCATCCCTCCTTCTGCTCTATCCCTCCTTCTGCTCTATCCCTCCATCCACACCATCCCTCCTTCTACTCTACACCTCCATCCACACCATCCCTCCTTCTGCTCTAACCCCTGTCCAAACCATCCCTCCTTCTGCTCTACCGCTCAGTCCACACCATTCCTCCTTCTGCTCTACCCCTCCGACCACACCATTCCTCCTTCTGCTCTACCCCTCTGTCCACACCATCTCTCCTCCTGCTCAATCCCACCATCCACACCATCCCTCCTTCTACACTACACCTCCATCTACACCATCCCTCCTTCTGCTCTACCCCTCTGTCCACACCATTCCTCTTTCTGCTCTACCCCTCCTTCCAAACCATTCCTCCTTCTGCTCTACCCCTCCGTCCACACCCATCCTTCTGCTCTACCCCTTTGTCCACATCATCCCTCCTTCTACTCTACCCCTCCATCTACAATATCCTTCCTCTGTACTACCCCTCCATCCACACCATCCCTCCTTTGCACTACACCTCCATCCACACCATTCCTCCTGCTCTACCCCTCCATCCATACCATCCCTACTTCTGCTCTATACCTCTGTCCACACCATCTCTCCTGCTCAACCCCTGTCCACACCATCCCTCCTTCTGCTCTATTCCTCTGTCCACACCATCCCCCCCTTCTACTCTACCCCCTCGTCCACATCATCCCTCCTCCTACTCTACCCCTCCATCCACACCATCCCTCCTTCTGCTCTACCCCTCCGTCCACACCCCTACTACTCTATCTCTCCATTTACAATCCCTCCTTCTGCTCTACCCATCCATCCACACCATCCCTCTTTCTACTCTACCCCTCCATCCACACTATCCTTTCTCTGTACTACCCCTCCTTCCACACCATACCTCCTTTGCACTAACCCTCTATCTGCAGCATTCCTCCTTCTGCTCTATCCCTCTGTCCACACCATCCCTCCTTCTACTCTACTCCTCCGTCCACACCATCCCTCCTTCTGCTCTACCCCTCCGTCCACACCCCTTCTACTCTATCTCTCCATTTACAATCCCTCCTTCTGCTCTACCCCTCCATCCACACCATCCCTCCTTTGCACTACCCCTCCTCCACCCATCCCTCCTCCTGCTCTATCCCTTGTCAACACCATCCCTTCCTCCTCGACCCCTCCGTCCACACCATCGCTCCTTCTACTCTACACCTCCATCCACACCATCCCTCCTTCTGCTCTTTCCCCTGTACAAACCATCCCTCCTTCTGCTCTACCCCTCTGTCCACACCATTCCTCCTTCTGCTCTACCCCTCCGACCACACCATCCCTCCTTCTACTTTACACCTCCATCCACACCATCCCTCCTGCTCTACCCCTCCGACCACACCATTCCTCCTTCTGCTTTACCCCTCCTTCCACACCATTCCTCCTTCTGCTCTACCCCTCTGTCCACACCCCTCCTTCTGCTCTACCCCTTTGTCCACATCATCACTCCTTCTACTCTACCCCTCCATCTACACTATCCTTCCTCTGTACTACCCTTCCATCCACACCATCCCTCCTTTGCACTACACCTCTATCCACACCATCCCTCCTGCTCTACCCCTCCGTCCATACCATTCCTACTTCTGCTCTATACCTCTGTCCACACCATCTCTCCTTCTGCTCAACCACTGTCCATACCATCCCTCCTTCTGCTCTACCCCTCCGTCCACACCATTCCTCCTTCTGCTCTATTCCTCCATCCACCCCATCCCTCCTATTCTACCCAACCATCCACACTATCGTTCCTCTGTACTACCCCTCCATCCACACCATCCCTCCTTTGCACTACCCCTCCATCCACACCATCCCTCCTTTGCACTACCCCTCCATCCAAACCATCCCTCCTCCTGCTCTATCCCTCCATCCACACCATCCCTCCTTCTGCTCTACTGCTCCGTCCACACCATCCCCCCTGCTATACCCCCCCATCCACACCATTCCTCCTTCTGCTCTACCCCTCTGTCCTCAACATCCCTCCTTCAGCTCAACCCCTCCTTCCACACCATTCCTCCTTCTGCTGTATCCCTCTATCCACACCATCCCTCCTTCTATATCCCTCGTCCATATCATCCCTCCTTCTACTCTACCCCTCCATCCACACTATCCTTCCTCTGTACTACCCCTCTATCCACACCATCCCTCCTTCTACCCTACCCATCGTCCATATCATCCCTCATTCTACTCGACCCCTCCATCCACACTATCCTTCCTCTGTACTACCCCTCTATCCACACCATCCCTCCTTCTACTCTACCCATCGTCCATATCATCCCTCCTTCTACTCGACCCCTCCATCCACACTATCCTTTCTCTGTACTACCCCTCTGTCCACACCATCCCTCCATCTACTTTAATCCACCGTCCACACCATCCCACCTTTGCACTACCCCTCCATCCACCCATCACTCCTCCTGCTCTATCCCTCTGTCCACACCATCCCTCCCTACACAACCCCTCCGTCCACACCATCCATCCTTCTACTCTACACCTCCATCTACACCATCCCTCCTTCTGCTCTATCCCCTGTCCAAATCATCCCTCCTTCTGCTCTATCGCTCCGTCCACACCATTCCTCCTTCTGCTCTACCCCTCCAACCACACCATTCCTCCTTCTACTCTACCCCTCTGTCCACACCATCTCTCCTCCTGCTCTATCCCTCAATCCAAACCATCCCTCCTTCTACTCTACACCTCCATCCACACCATCCCTCCTGCTATACCGCTCCATCCACACCATACCACCTTCTGCTCTATCCCCTGTCCACACCATCCCTCCTTCTACTCTACCCCTCCGTCCACGCCATCCCTCTTTCTACTCAACCCCTCCATCCACACTACCCTTCCTCTGAACTACTCCTCCATCCACATCATCCCTCCTTTGCACTACCCCTCCAGCCACACCATCCCTCCTTCTACACTACACCTCCATCTACACCATCCCACCTTCTGCTCTACCCCTCTGTCCACACAATTCCTCATTCTGCTCTACCCCTCCGACCTCACCATTCCTCCTTCTGCTCTACCCCTTCGACCACACCATTCCTCCTGCTCTACCCCTCTGTCCACACCCCTCCTTCTGCTCTACCCCTTTGTCCACATCATCCCTCCTTCTACTCTACCCCTCCATCTACACTATCCTTCCTCTGTACTACCCCTCCATCCACACCATCCCTCCTTTGCACACCTCCATCCACACCATCCCTCCTGCTCTACCCTTCCGTCCATACCATCCCTACTTCTGCTCTATACCTCTGTCCACACCATCTCTCCTTCTGCTCAACCACTGTCCACACCATCCCTCCTTCTGCTCTACCACTCTGTCCACACCATTCCTCCTTCTGCTCTATTCCTCCATCCACCCCATCCCTCCTATTCTACCCAACCATCCACACTATCGTTCCTCTGTACGACCCCTCCATCCACACCATCCCTACTTTGCACTACCCCTCCATCCACACCATCCCTCCCTTGCACTACCCCTCCATCTACACCATCCCTCCTTCTGCTCTACCCCTCTGTCCACACCATTCCTCTTTCTGCTCTACCCCTCCTTCCAAACCATTCCTCCTTCTGCTCTACCCCTCCGTCCACACCCATCCTTCTGCTCTACCCCTTTGTCCACATCATCCCTCCTTCTACTCTACCCCTCCATCTACAATATCCTTCCTCTGTACTACCCCTCCATCCACACCATCCCTCCTTTGCACTACACCTCCATCCACACCATTCCTCCTGCTCTACCCCTCCATCCATACCATCCCTACTTCTGCTCTATTCCTCTGTCCACACCATCCCCCCCTTCTACTCTACCCCCTCGTCCACATCATCCCTCCTCCTACTCTACCCCTCCATCCACACCATCCCTCCTTCTGCTCTACCCCTCCATCCACACCCCTCCTACTCTATCTCTCCATTTACAATCCCTCCTTCTGCTCTACCCATCCATCCACACCATCCCTCTTTCTACTCTACCCCTCCATCCACACTATCCTTCCTCTGTACTACCCCTCCTTCCACACCATACCTCCTTTGCACTAACCCTCTATCTGCAGCATTCCTCCTTCTGCTCTATCCCTCTGTCCACACCATCCCTCCTTCTACTCTACTCCTCCGTCCACACCATCCCTCCTTCTGCTCTACCCCTCCGTCCACACCCCTTCTACTCTATCTCTCCATTTACAATCCCTCCTTCTGCTCTACCCATCCATCCACACCATCCCTCCTTTGCACTACCCCTCCATCCAAACCATCCCTCCTCCTGCTCTATCCCTCCTCCTGCTCTATCCCTCCATCCACACCATCCCTCCTTCTGCTCTACCCCTCCATCTACAATATCCTTCCTCTGTACTACCCCTCCATCCACACCATCCCTCCTTTGCACTACACCTCCATCCACACCATTCCTCCTGCTCTACCCCTCCATCCATACCATCCCTCCTTCTGCTCTATCCCTCTGTCCACACCATCCCTCCTTCTACTCTACTCCTCCATCCACACCATCCCTCCTTCTGCTCTACCCCTCCGTCCACACCCCTTCTACTCTATCTCTCCATTTACAACCCCTCCTTCTGCTCTATCCCTCTGTCCACACCATCCCTCCTTCTACTCTACTCCTCCATCCACACCATCCCTCCTTTGCACTAACCCTCCTCCACCCATCCCTCCTCCTGCTCTATCCCTTGAAAACACCATCCCTTCCTCCTCGACCCCTCCGTCCACACCATCGCTCCTTCTACTCTACACCTCCATCCACAGCATCCCTCCTTCTGCTCTTTCCCCTGTCCAAACCATCCCTCCTTCTGCTCTACCCCTCTGTCCACACCATTCCTCCTTCTGCTCTACCCCTCCGACCACACCATCCCTCCTTCTACTTTACACCTCCATCCACACCATCCCTCCTGCTCTACCCCTCCGTCCATACCATCCCTACTTCTGCTCTATACCTCTGTCCACACCATCTCTCCTTCTGCTCAACCACTGTCCACACCATCCCTCCTTCTGCTCTACCCCTCCGTCCACACCATTCCTCCTTCTGCTCTATTCCTCCATCCACCCCATCCCTACTATTCTACCCAACCATCCACACTATCGTTCCTCTGTACTACCCCTCCATCCACACCATCCCTCCTTTGCACTACCCCTCCATCCACACCATCCCTCCTTTGCACTACCCCTCCATCCAAACCATCCCTCCTCCTGCTCTATCCCTTCATCCACACCATCCCTCCTTCTGCTCTACTGCTCCGTCCACACCATCCCCCCTGCTCTACCCCCCCATTCACACCATTCCTCCTCCTGCTCTACCCCTCTGTCCTCAACATCCCTCCTTCAGCTCAACCCCTCCTTCCACACCATTCCTCCTTCTGCTGTATCCCTCTATCCACACCATCCCTCCTTCTATATCCCTCGTCCATATCATCCCTCCTTCTACTCTACCCCTCCATCCACACTATCCTTCCTCTGTACTACCCCTCTATCCACACCATCCCTCCTTTTACTCTACCCATCGTCCATATCATCCCTCCTTCTACTCGACCCCTCCATCCACACTATCCTTTCTCTGTACTACCCCTGTCCACACCATCCCTCCATCTACTTTAATCCACCGTCCACACCATCCCTCCTTCTGCTCTACCCCTCCGTCCACACCCCTTCTACTCTACCTCTCCATTCACACTATCCCTCCTTCTGCCCTACCCATCCATCTACACCATCCCTCCTTCTACTCTACCCCTCCATCCACACTATCCTTACTCTGTACTACCCCACCTTCCACACCATCCCACCTTTGCACTACCCCTCCATCCACCCATCACTCCTCCTGCTCTATCCCTCTGTCCACACCATCCCTCCCTACACAACCCCTCCGTCCACACCATCCCTCCTTCTACTCTACACCTCCATCTACACCATCCCTCCTTCTGCTCTATCCCCTGTCCAAATCATCCCTCCTTCTGCTCTATCGCTCCGTCCACACCATTCCACCTTCTGCTCTACCCCTCCAACCACACCATTCCTCCTTCTGCTCTACCCCTCTGTCCACACCATCTCTCCTCCTGCTCTATCCCTCAATCCAAACCATCTCTCCTTCTACTCTACACCTCCATCCACACCATCCCTCCTGCTATACCGCTCCATCCACACCATACCACCTTCTGCTCTATCCCCTGTCCACACCATCCCTCCTTCTACTCTACCCCTCCGTCCACACCATCCCTCTTTCTACTCAACCCCTCCATCCACACTACCCTTCCTCTGAACTACTCCTCCATCCACATCATCCCTCCTTTGCACTACCCCTCCAGCCACACCATCCCTCCTTCTACACTACACCTCCATCTACACCATCCCTCCTTCTGCTCTACCCCTCTGTCCACAATTCCTCATTCTGCTCTACCCCTCCGACCTCACCATTCCTCCTTCTGCTCTACACCTCCGACCACACCATTCCTCCTTCTGCTCTACCCCTCTGTCCACACCCCTCCTTCTGCTCTACCCCTTTGTCCACATCATCCCTCCTTCTACTCTACCCCTCCATCTACACTATCCTTCCTCTGTACTACCCCTCCATCCACACCATCCCTCCTTTGCACTACACCTCCATCCACACCATCCCTCCTGCTCTACCCTTCCGTCCATACCATCCCTACTTCTGCTCTATACCTCTGTCCACACCATCTCTCCTTCTGCTCAACCACTGTCCACACCATCCCTCCTTCTGCTCTACCACTCTGTCCACACCATTCCTCCTTCTGCTCTATTCCTCCATCCACCCCATCCCTCCTATTCTACCCAACCATCCACACTATCGTTCCTCTGTACGACCCCTCCATCCACACCATCCCTACTTTGCACTACCCCTCCATCCACACCATCCCTCCTTTGCACTACCCCTCCATCCAAACCATCCCTCCTCCTGCTCTATCCCTCCATCCACACCATCCCTCCTTTGCACTACCCCTCCATCCAAACCATCCCTCCTCCTGCTCTATCCCTCCATCCACACCATTCCTCCTTCTGCTCTACCCCTCTGTCCTCAACATCCCTCCTTCAGCTCTACCACTCCTTCCACACCATTCCTCCTTCTGCTGTATCCCTCTATCCACACCATCCCTCCTTCTATATCCCTCATCCATATCATCCCTCCTTCTACTCTACACCTCCATCCACACCATCCCTCCTGCTATACTGCTCCATCCACACCATACCACCTTCTGCTCTATCCCCTGTCCACACCATCCCTCCTTCTACTCTACCCCTCCGTCCACACCATCCCTCTTTCTACTCAACCCCTCCATCCACACTACCCTTCCTCTGAACTACTCCTCCATCCACATCATCCCTCCTTTGCACTACCCCTCCAGCCACACCATCCCTCCTTCTACACTACACCTCCATCTACACCATCCCTCCTTCTGCTCTACCCCTCTGTCCACAATTCCTCATTCTGCTCTACCCCTCCGACCTCACCATTCCTCCTTCTGCTCTACCCCTCCGACCACACCATTCCTCCTACTGCTCTACCCCTCTGTCCACACCCCTCCTTCTGCTCTACCCCTTTGTCCACATCATCCCTCCATCTACACTATCCTTCCTCTGTACTACCCCTCCATCCACACCATCCCTCCTTTGCACTACACCTCCATCCACACCATTCCTCCTGCTCTACCCTTCCATCCATACCATCCCTACTTCTGCTCTATACCTCTGTCCACACCATCTCTCCTTCTGCTCAACCACTGTCCACACCATCCCTCCTTCTGCTCTACCACTCTGTCCACACCATTCCTCCTTCTGCTCTATTCCTCCATCCACCCCATCCCTCCTATTCTACCCAACCATCCACACTATCGTTCCTCTGTACGACCCCTCCATCCACACCATCCCTACTTTGCACTACCCCTCCATCCACACCATCCCTCCTTTGCACTACCGCTCCATCCAAACCATCCCTCCTCCTGCTCTATCCCTCCATCCACACCATCCCTCCTTCTGCTCTACTGCTCCATCCACACCATCCCCCCCTGCTCTACCCCCCCATCCACACCATTCCTCCTTCTGCTCTACCCCTCTGTCCTCAACATCCCTCCTTCAGCTCTACCACTCCTTCCACACCATTCCTCCTTCTGCTGTATCCCTCTATCCACACCATCCCTCCTTCTATATCCCTCGTCCATATCATCCCTCCTTCTACTCTACCCCTCCATCCACACTATCCTTCCTCTGTACTACCCCTCTATCCACACCATCCCTCCTTCTACCCTACCCATCGTCCATATCATCCCTCCTTCTACTCGACCCCTCCATCCACACTATCCTTTCTCTGTACTACCCCTCTGTCCACATCATCCCTCCTTCTACTTTAATCCACCGTCCACACCATCCCTCCTTCTGCTCTACCCCTCCATCCACACCCCTTCTACTCTACCTCTCCATTCACACTATCCCTCCTTCTGCCCTACCCATTCATCTACACCATCCCTCCTTCTACTCTACCCCTCCATCCACACTATCCTTCCTCTGTACTACCCCACCGTCCACACCATCCCACCTTTGCACTACCCCTCCATCCACCCATCACTCCTCCTGCTCTATCCCTCTGTCCACACCATCCCTCCCTACATGACCCCTCCGTCCACACCATCCCTTCTTCTACTCTACACCTCCATCTACACCATCCCTCCTTCTGCTCTATCCCCTGTCCAAACCATCCCTCCTTCTGCTCTATCGCTCCGTCCACACCATTCCTCCTTCTGCTCTACCCCTCCGACCACACCATTCCTCCTTCTGCTCTACCCCTCTGTCCACACCAGCTCTCCTCCTGCTCTATCCCTCAATCCAAACCATCCCTCCTTCTACTCTACACCTCCATCCACACCATCCCTCCTGCTATACCGCTCCATCCACACCATCCCACCTTCTGCTCTATCCCCTGTCCACACCATCCCTCCTTCTACTCTACCCCTTTGTCCACACCATCCCTCTTTCTACTCAACCCCTCCATCCACACTACCCTTCCTCTGAACTACTCCTCCATCCACATCATCCCTCCTTTGCACTACTCCTCCAGCCACACCATCCCTCCTTCTGCTCTACTCTTTGTCCACACCATCCCTCCTTTGCACTACCCCTCCATCTGCACCATCCCTCCTTCTGCTCTATCCCTCTGTCCACACCATCCCTCCTTCTACTCTACGCCTACAACCACACCATCCCTGCTTCTACTCTACCCCTCCATCTGCACCATCCCTCCATCTGCTCTATCCCGCTGTCCACACCATCCCTCCTTCTACTCTACCCCTCCGACTACACCATCCCTCCTTCTACTCTACCCCTCTGTCCACACCATCCCTCTTTCTATTCAACCCCTGCATCCACACTATCCTTCCTCTGTACTACCCCTCCATCCACATCATCCTTCCTTTGCACTTCCCCTCCAGCCACACCATCCCTCCTTCTGCTCAATCCCTCTGTCCACACCATCCCTCCTTCTGCCTAATCCCTCTGTCCACACCATCCCTCCTTCTACTCTATGCCTCCAACCACACCATCCCTGCTTCTACTCAACCCCTCCATCCACACTATCTTTCCTCTTTACTACCCCTCCATCCACATCATCCCTCCTTTGCACTTCCCCTCCAGCCACACCATCCCTCATTTTGCTCTACCCTTTATCCACACCATCCCTCCTTTGCACTACCCTTTCATCCATAGCATCCCTCCTCCTGCTCTATCCCTCCATCCACACCATCCCTCCTTATACTCTACTCCTCCATCCACACCATCCCTCCTTCTGCTCTACCCCTCCATCCACACCATCCCTCCTTCTGTACTACACCTTTTTCCACACCATCCCTCCTCCTGCTCTATCCCTCCATCCACACCATCCCTCCTTCTACTCTACCCCTCTGTCCACACCATCCCTGCTGCTCTAACCCTCCATCCACACCATTCCTCCTTCTGCTCTACCCCTCTGTCCACTCCATCCCTCCTGCTACTCTACCCCTCCATCCACACCATTCCTCCTTCTGCTGTATCCCTCTGTCCACACCATCCCTCTTTCTACTCAACCTCTCCATCCACACTATCCTTCCTCTGTACTACCCCTCCATCCACATCATCCCTCCTTTGCACTTCCCCTACAGCCACACCATCCCTCCTTCTGCTCTATCCCTCTGTCCACACCAATCCCTCCTTCTACTCTACGCCTCCAACCTCACCATCCCTGCTTCTACTCAACCCCTCCATCCACACTATCCTTCCTCTGTACTACCTCTCCATCCACATCATCCCTCCTTTGCACTTCCCCTACAGCCACACCATACCTCCTTCCACTCTACCCTTTGTCCACACCATCCCTCCTTTGCACTACCCATTCATCCATAGCATCCCTCCTCCTGCTCTATCCCTCCATCCACACCATCCCTCCTTATACTCTATTCCTCCATCCACACCATCCCTCCTTCTGTACTACCCCTCTTTCCAAACCATCCCTCCTTTGCATGACCCCTCCATCCACACCATCCCTCCATCTACACCATCCCTTCTTCTACTCTACCCCTCTGTCCACACCATCCCTGCTGCTGTTACCCTCCATCCACACCATATTTCCTTCTGCTCTACCCCTCTGTCCACTCCATCCCTCCTGCTACTCTACCCCTGCATTCACCCCATCACTCCTTCTACCCTACCCCACCGTCCACACTATCCTTCCTCTGTACTACCCCTCCATCCACACCATCCCTCCTTTGCACTACCCCTCCATCTGCACCATCCCTCCTTCTGCTCTATCCCTCTGTCCACACCATCCCTCCTTCTACTCTACCCCTCCAACCACACCATCCCTCCATCTACTTTAATCCACCGTCCACACCATCCCTCCTTCTGCTCTACCCCTCCGTCCACACCCCTTCTACTCTACCTCTCCATTCACACTATCCCTCCTTCTGCCCTACCCATCCATCTACACCATCCCTCCTTCTACTCTACCCCTCCATCCACACTATCCTTACTCTGTACTACCCCACCTTCCACACCATCCCACCTTTGCACTACCCCTCCATCCACCCATCACTCCTCCTGCTCTATCCCTCTGTCCACACCATCCCTCCCTACACAACCCCTCCGTCCACACCATCCCTCCTTCTACTCTACACCTCCATCTACACCATCCCTCCTTCTGCTCTATCCCCTGTCCAAATCATCCCTCCTTCTGCTCTATCGCTCCGTCCACACCATTCCACCTTCTGCTCTACCCCTCCAACCACACCATTCCTCCTTCTGCTCTACCCCTCTGTCCACACCATCTCTCCTCCTGCTCTATCCCTCAATCCAAACCATCCCTCCTTCTACTCTACACCTCCATCCACACCATCCCTCCTGCTATACCGCTCCATCCACACCATACCACCTTCTGCTCTATCCCCTGTCCACACCATCCCTCCTTCTACTCTACCCCTCCGTCCACACCATCCCTCTTTCTACTCAACCCCTCCATCCACACTACCCTTCCTCTGAACTACTCCTCCATCCACATCATCCCTCCTTTGCACTACCCCTCCAGCCACACCATCCCTCCTTCTACACTACACCTCCATCTACACCATCCCTCCTTCTGCTCTACCCCTCTGTCCACAATTCCTCATTCTGCTCTACCCCTCCGACCTCACCATTCCTCCTTCTGCTCTACCCCTCCGACCACACCATTCCTCCTTCTGCTCTACCCCTCTGTCCACACCCCTCCTTCTGCTCTACCCCTTTGTCCACATCATCCCTCCTTCCACTCTACCCCTCCATCTACACTATCCTTCCTCTGTACTACCCCTCCATCCACACCATCCCTCCTTTGCACTACACCTCCATCCACACCATCCCTCCTGCTCTACCCTTCCGTCCATACCATCCCTACTTCTGCTCTATACCTCTGTCCACACCATCTCTCCTTCTGCTCAACCACTGTCCACACCATCCCTCCTTCTGCTCTACCACTCTGTCCACACCATTCCTCCTTCTGCTCTATTCCTCCATCCACCCCATCCCTCCTATTCTACCCAACCATCCACACTATCGTTCCTCTGTACGACCCCTCCATCCACACCATCCCTACTTTGCACTACCCCTCCATCCACACCATCCCTCCTTTGCACTACCCCTCCATCCAAACCATCCCTCCTCCTGCTCTATCCCTCCATCCACACAATCCCTCCTTCTGCTCTACTGCTCCATCCACACCATCCCCCCCTGCTCTACCCCCCCATCCACACCATTCCTCCTTCTGCTCTACCCCTCTGTCCTCAACATCCCTCCTTCAGCTCTACCACTCCTTCCACACCATTCCTCCTTCTGCTGTATCCCTCTATCCACACCATCCCTCCTTCTATATCCCTCATCCATATCATCCCTCCTTCTACTCTACACCTCCATCCACACCATCCCTCCTGCTATACTGCTCCATCCACACCATACCACCTTCTGCTCTATCCCCTGTCCACACCATCCCTCCTTCTACTCTACCCCTCCGTCCACACCATCCCTCTTTCTACTCAACCCCTCCATCCACACTACCCTTCCTCTGAACTACTCCTCCATCCACATCATCCCTCCTTTGCACTACCCCTCCAGCCACACCATCCCTCCTTCTACACTACACCTCCATCTACACCATCCCTCCTTCTGCTCTACCCCTCTGTCCACAATTCCTCATTCTGCTCTACCCCTCCGACCTCACCATTCCTCCTTCTGCTCTACCCCTCCGACCACACCATTCCTCCTTCTGCTCTACCCCTCTGTCCACACCCCTCCTTCTGCTCTACCCCTTTGTCCACATCATCCCTCCATCTACACTATCCTTCCTCTGTACTACCCCTCCATCCACACCATCCCTCCTTTGCACTACACCTCCATCCACACCATTCCTCCTGCTCTACCCTTCCATCCATACCATCCCTACTTCTGCTCTATACCTCTGTCCACACCATCTCTCCTTCTGCTCAACCACTGTCCACACCATCCCTCCTTCTGCTCTACCACTCTGTCCACACCATTCCTCCTTCTGCTCTATTCCTCCATCCACCCCATCCCTCCTATTCTACCCAACCATCCACACTATCGTTCCTCTGTACGACCCCTCCATCCACACCATCCCTACTTTGCACTACCCCTCCATCCACACCATCCCTCCTTTGCACTACCGCTCCATCCAAACCATCCCTCCTCCTGCTCTATCCCTCCATCCACACCATCCCTCCTTCTGCTCTACTGCTCCATCCACACCATCCCCCCCTGCTCTACCCCCCCATCCACACCATTCCTCCTTCTGCTCTACCCCTCTGTCCTCAACATCCCTCCTTCAGCTCTACCACTCCTTCCACACCATTCCTCCTTCTGCTGTATCCCTCTATCCACACCATCCCTCCTTCTATATCCCTCGTCCATATCATCCCTCCTTCTACTCTACCCCTCCATCCACACTATCCTTCCTCTGTACTACCCCTCTATCCACACCATCCCTCCTTCTACCCTACCCATCGTCCATATCATCCCTCCTTCTACTCGACCCCTCCATCCACACTATCCTTTCTCTGTACTACCCCTCTGTCCACATCATCCCTCCTTCTACTTTAATCCACCGTCCACACCATCCCTCCTTCTGCTCTACCCCTCCATCCACACCCCTTCTACTCTACCTCTCCATTCACACTATCCCTCCTTCTGCCCTACCCATTCATCTACACCATCCCTCCTTCTACTCTACCCCTCCATCCACACTATCCTTCCTCTGTACTACCCCACCGTCCACACCATCCCACCTTTGCACTACCCCTCCATCCACCCATCACTCCTCCTGCTCTATCCCTCTGTCCACACCATCCCTCCCTACATGACCCCTCCGTCCACACCATCCCTTCTTCTACTCTACACCTCCATCTACACCATCCCTCCTTCTGCTCTATCCCCTGTCCAAACCATCCCTCCTTCTGCTCTATCGCTCCGTCCACACCATTCCTCCTTCTGCTCTACCCCTCCGACCACACCATTCCTCCTTCTGCTCTACCCCTCTGTCCACACCAGCTCTCCTCCTGCTCTATCACTCAATCCAAACCATCCCTCCTTCTACTCTACACCTCCATCCACACCATCCCTCCTGCTATACCGCTCCATCCACACCATCCCACCTTCTGCTCTATCCCCTGTCCACACCATCCCTCCTTCTACTCTACCCCTTTGTCCACACCATCCCTCTTTCTACTCAACCCCTCCATCCACACTACCCTTCCTCTGAACTACTCCTCCATCCACATCATCCCTCCTTTGCACTACTCCTCCAGCCACACCATCCCTCCTTCTGCTCTACTCTTTGTCCACACCATCCCTCCTTTGCACTACCCCTCCATCTGCACCATCCCTCCTTCTGCTCTATCCCTCTGTCCACACCATCCCTCCTTCTACTCTACGCCTACAACCACACCATCCCTGCTTCTACTCTACCCCTCCATCTGCACCATCCCTCCATCTGCTCTATCCCGCTGTCCACACCATCCCTCCTTCTACTCTACCCCTCCGACTACACCATCCCTCCTTCTACTCTACCCCTCTGTCCACACCATCCCTCTTTCTATTCAACCCCTGCATCCACACTATCCTTCCTCTGTACTACCCCTCCATCCACATCATCCTTCCTTTGCACTTCCCCTCCAGCCACACCATCCCTCCTTCTGCTCAATCCCTCTGTCCACACCATCCCTCCTTCTGCCTAATCCCTCTGTCCACACCATCCCTCCTTCTACTCTATGCCTCCAACCACACCATCCCTGCTTCTACTC
This sequence comes from Narcine bancroftii, assembly GCF_036971445.1. Taxonomy (NCBI): domain Eukaryota; kingdom Metazoa; phylum Chordata; class Chondrichthyes; order Torpediniformes; family Narcinidae; genus Narcine; species Narcine bancroftii. The sequence goes on along the minus strand of NC_091470.1, from coordinate 200,374,233 downwards.
AACCCCTCCATCCACACTATCTTTCCTCTTTACTACCCCTCCATCCACATCATCCCTCCTTTGCACTTCCCCTCCAGCCACACCATCCCTCATTTTGCTCTACCCTTTATCCACACCATCCCTCCTTTGCACTACCCTTTCATCCATAGCATCCCTCCTCCTGCTCTATCCCTCCATCCACACCATCCCTCCTTATACTCTACTCCTCCATCCACACCATCCCTCCTTCTGCTCTACCCCTCCATCCACACCATCCCTCCTTCTGTACTACACCTTTTTCCACACCATCCCTCCTCCTGCTCTATCCCTCCATCCACACCATCCCTCCTTCTACTCTACCCCTCTGTCCACACCATCCCTGCTGCTCTAACCCTCCATCCACACCATTCCTCCTTCTGCTCTACCCCTCTGTCCACTCCATCCCTCCTGCTACTCTACCCCTCCATCCACACCATTCCTCCTTCTGCTGTATCCCTCTGTCCACACCATCCCTCTTTCTACTCAACCTCTCCATCCACACTATCCTTCCTCTGTACTACCCCTCCATCCACATCATCCCTCCTTTGCACTTCCCCTACAGCCACACCATCCCTCCTTCTGCTCTATCCCTCTGTCCACACCAATCCCTCCTTCTACTCTACGCCTCCAACCTCACCATCCCTGCTTCTACTCAACCCCTCCATCCACACTATCCTTCCTCTGTACTACCTCTCCATCCACATCATCCCTCCTTTGCACTTCCCCTACAGCCACACCATACCTCCTTCCACTCTACCCTTTGTCCACACCATCCCTCCTTTGCACTACCCATTCATCCATAGCATCCCTCCTCCTGCTCTATCCCTCCATCCACACCATCCCTCCTTATACTCTATTCCTCCATCCACACCATCCCTCCTTCTGTACTACCCCTCTTTCCAAACCATCCCTCCTTTGCATGACCCCTCCATCCACACCATCCCTCCATCTACACCATCCCTTCTTCTACTCTACCCCTCTGTCCACACCATCCCTGCTGCTGTTACCCTCCATCCACACCATATTTCCTTCTGCTCTACCCCTCTGTCCACTCCATCCCTCCTGCTACTCTACCCCTGCATTCACCCCATCACTCCTTCTACCCTACCCCACCGTCCACACTATCCTTCCTCTGTACTACCCCTCCATCCACACCATCCCTCCTTTGCACTACCCCTCCATCTGCACCATCCCTCCTTCTGCTCTATCCCTCTGTCCACACCATCCCTCCTTCTACTCTACCCCTCCAACCACACCATCCCTCCTTCTACTCTACCCCTCCAACCACACCATCCCTCCTTCCACTCTACCCCTCCAACCACACCATCCCTCCTTCTACTCTACCCCTCCAACCACACCATCCCTCCTTCTGCTCTATCCCTGTCCACACCATCCCTCCTTCTACTCTACCCCTCTGACCACACCATCCCTCCTTCTACTCTAACCCTCCATCCACACTATCCTTCCTCTGTACTACCACTCCATCCACATCATCCCTCCTTTGCACTACCCCTCCAGCCACACCATCCCTCCTTCTGCTCTACCCTCTGTCTACACCATCCCTCCTTCTGTTCTACACCTCTGTCCCACCATCCCTCCTTTGCACTTCCCTTCCATCCACACCATCCCTCCTCCTGCTCTATCCCTCCATCTACACCATCCCTCCTTCTACTCTTCTCCTCTGTCCACACCATCCCTCCTTCTGCTCTACCCCTCCATCCACACCATCCCTCCTTCTGCTCTTCCCCTCTGTCCACACTATCCCTCCTTCTGCTCTACCCCTCATCCACATCATCCCTCCTTCTACTCGACCCCTCCATCCACACCATCCCTCCTTCTACCTGACCCCTCCGTCCACACTATCCTTCCTCTGTACTACCCCTCCATCCACATCATCCCTTCTTTGCACTACCCCTCCAACTGCATCATCCCTCTTTCTGTTCTATCCCTGTCCACACCATCCCTCCTTCTACTCTACCCCTCCGACCACACTCCATCATTCTCCTCTACCCCTGTCTGCACCATCCCTCCTTCTGCTCTATTCCTCTGTCCACACCATGCCTCCTTCAACTCTATCCCTCCGACCACACCATCCCTCTTTCTACTCTACCCCTCCGACGACACCATCCCTCCTTCTGCTCTACCCCTCCGTCCACACTATCCTTCCTCTGTACTACCCCTCCATCCACATCATCCCTCCTTTGCACTACCCCTCTGTCCACACCATCCCTCCCTCTGTACTACCCCTTCATCCACACTAACCCCCTGGTACTGCCCCTCCCACCGTGCGGGGCTCCCTCAGTACATCACCTCCCTCCGTGCGAGGCTCCCTCTGTACATCCCCTTCCACCATGCGGGGCTCCCTCGTACATCCCCTCCTGCCGTGCAGGGCACCCTCAGTACTGCCTCTCCCTCAGTGCGGGGCTCCCTCAGCACTGCACCTCCCTCCACCCATCTCTCCTTTAGGAGTGTCTATTCTATCTTTCAACCAACAAGCTCCTAAACTCTGTTGTGGTGGAGTTCCAAGACAAGTGCAGGTCCTGGGACAAGAGGAGTCCACCTGGGATTGACTGAGTTGAAAGCCATGGTGAATGAGGGTGTGTGTGACATGCAATGAAGGGTGTGTGTTGCACAGAACAGTCTGTGTGTGAGATGCAGTGGTGGGGCGTATGTATGAAACACAGGAGAGGAATGTGTGTGTATGAAACACGAGAAGGGTGTGTGTGTGTGAGAGTGAGATGCAGAAGAGGGGTTTGTATGTGGGGTGCAGGGGAAGGATTGTGTGTGTGTGAGATGCATGGGGTGGGTATTTGAGAGTGAGATGCAGGAGAGGGGAGTGTGTGTGAGATGCAGCAGAGGGGTGGGTATTTGAGAGTGAGATGCAGGAGAGGGGTGGGTATTTGAGAGTGAGATGCAGGAGAGGGGTGGGTATTTGAGAGTGAGATGCAGGAGAGGGGAGTGTGTGTGAGATGCAGGAGAGGGGTGGGTGTCTGTGAGTAATGCAGGAGATGTGTGTATATAGTATGTGTGTGGGGGCGGGGAAAGAAGAGGAGGGTGGTTGTGTGAGAAACGCAGGGGAGGTGTGTGTGTGGGGGGTACAGGAGTGTGTGAGAGAGATGCAGTAGAGGGGTGTGTGTGTGTGTGTGTGTGTGTGTGTGTGTGTGTGTGTGTGTGTGTGTGTGTGTGTGTGTGTGTGTGTGTGTGTGTGTGTGTGTGTGTGTGTGTGTGGGATGGAGAAGAGGGTGTGTGTGTGTGCGGGATGCAGGGTGGTGGGGGGAGAGGAGGGAGTGGAGAAGAAAGTTCAGAGCTACCTTGAATAGAGCCAGGAATGCCATTCAAATGACTGGAAGCCAACAGAACTCTGATAAACAAAATCTGTTGGGGGATTAATGAGCCTTTAAGAAGTCAAAGCACATTCCTTGCACTTCTAGAAGACTGCCTGCTGACAGAACTCAACCCTCTCCCCGTTGGGGTCGGGGGCCGTGCCTGAAATTTATCTTCCCCTCCCCCTATCTGCTCTTCGAAGCCTCTCTCTGTGGCCAGACGTTTGCCCAATCCCTGGTACTTCACAAGGTAAAGGAACAGAAGTAGGCCATTCGGCCCATCGTCTGCTCCACAACTCCACCCTGAGCTAAATTGTTCTCACTTCTAGTTCCAAATTCTGGCCCTTTCCCTGTATACCTTGATTCCCTGACTAATTAGATACCCATCAATTTGCCCCAATATTCCGGCCTCCACATTTGTACGTGGCAATGAATTCCACCAATCCACGACCCTCTGGCTAAAGAAATTTCTCCTCATCTTTGTTTTAAATTGGGACCTTCTCATTCTAAGACTGCGCTCTCTTGACCTGGACTCACCCCACCATCTTTATCACATGGACTCGGTCCAATCCTTTCAGTTGGACTTGCTCCTGGGATACCTATGACTTTTTACAATGCTACATCCAGCCTTTGCGTCTAAGAAGCTGAATACATCTTTTCCACCTCCCCCACCCCAGGGTGCAGACCTAGTGACTGACATTGTCACACCCTTGCACACACCCAACCCGGGGGGGGGGGGGGGGGGGGGAAATGCGCAGATCCAGCTCTGTCACCCCATCCCTGAATACAAACACCCAGAATCTAACCACAAACTTGAAAACCAAGAACCTACTTTAATTCGGCAAATGAAGCCCTCGCTCTGCGAGAGCCTGGGCAGAGTTTAGACAAGATGCAAAAATCGATCTCTAAATAATTTACTAAAGCAGTTCAGAAACATCTGTGGCAGCCCAGGCGTCCAAGGCTGCCCAGTGTCACTACCCCAGGAGCAGACAAATCCTTCTCGCCAAACCAGCTGGAGTGGGATGACGAGGTGCCCTTCCCCTGTGACCAGGCACTTGGCACATTGTCGGAAGTGTAAACCGTTTCACCCGATGGTCCTCTCGCCGCTGCCCAAGGCCACTCGCCATCCCTAGAACTGTCCATCCGTCTGTGTCCTGCAGCGGGGGCGAGGCGTGACATTTCAGCTTGATGCCCTGCAAATATCCAGAGTTGGGGCTCGGTCCCTGGCAGCACCTGGCATCCAGTCATCCCCTCGCAGAGGTAAAAACACGGTGCTGGAGAAACTCAGCAGGTCAAACAGTGTCCTTGATGTAGCAAAGATAAAGATACATCCCCAACGTTTTGGGCTTCATACCCTGATGAAGGGGTTGACCTATGAAGACAGATTGAGGGTCCGGGGCTGAGAAGAGTGAGAGGGGGGTCTTGTATAAAACTATTAAAGGCAGAGGTATGCAAGTTGTTTCCATTGGTGGGTGGGAGGGAGAGGGATGGGAAAAGAGACCAGAACAAGGGGACATCGCCTCAGGATGGATTTAGGGCGAGGATGAAGAGGAACTGCTTGTTCCAGAGGTGGTGGGGAGGGGGTGGTGGGGTGGGGAAATCAGTGGAATTCGCGGCCCGTGGAAGCAATGGAGGTAAATAGATTTAAGACCAGGTTGGATGGATTTTTGTACACAGTGGCGGATAAATAAGGGGAGATGGAGCCAGGCAGGTGGAGATGAGCCCATCATCGGATCAGGAGCAGGTTCCTTGAAGGGCTGAAGGCCAGCGAGGAGCCACGATCTGTGCTAATGCCCAGGGTACTGCTGGCTCTTCACTGCAGACTTGACTCCTGTCGTCCTCTTGCGCCCCCCCCCCCCCCCCCCCCAAGTTCAGACCGAATGCGCCCAGCAATCCTCTGGCTCTCCGCTTCCACCAAGCCGCGGGTTGTCTTCTGCTGGCAGGACCCTTGCTGGGGCGTTGACCGGGGGCGTCCCTGCCCTCTTGCTCGCTGCTCTCCCCCCCTTCCCCGGCAGCCGCCAGTCCACACGGCGCGGCAGCCCCCGCAGGGCTCCCTTGAGGTCCCGGCGAAAGCGGCGGGCGACCAGCAGCTCCCACAGCTCGTCCTTGCGCAGGCCGTAGATCGCGGGGCTGAGGCACTGGGCCAGGCTGAAGAAGGCGAAGCTGAGCCCCTCGCAGCGCACTTGGGCGCACGGGTGCAGCCGGCCGGCCCGGGCCAGCAGCTGCAGCGAGAAGGTGACGAAAGCGGGCAGGATGTAGACCCCCAGCTGGGCGCCGTGCATCAGGATGGTGCGGCGGGCGCGGCGGTTCAGCGCGCCGAGGCGCCGGCTCTCGGCCAGGACCTTCAGGTAGCTGAAGAGGATGAGCAGGGTGCAGGCGCCGACCAGCACCATCTTGCAGGCTTGCTTCCCGGGGTGGCCGGAGCGGAGGGCGCAGCGGCGGGGGCGGCCGGCCTGCGGCTGGTCCAGCACCAGCAGCAGCGGGAGGACGGAGGCCAGCAGCCAGATGAGCGGCCACAGACCCCAGGCGCAGCGGGGGCCGCAACCCGCCCGGTACCTGAGCGGGTGGCAGATGGCCAGGTAGCGGTCCAGGGCCATCAGGGTGAGCGTGAGCAGGATGGCCGAGCCGCTGACCATCAACGCCAGCAGCAGCGCCAGGCACCAGGCGGCCGCCACGGCGGCGTCCAGCCGGGCCAGCAGGTAGAAGGCGCTGCTCAGGCCGAAGTAGAGCAGGCCGCTGAGCAGCAGGTGCAGCAGCAACACGAAGCGGGCCTGCGAGCGCAGCCGCTCGGCCCGCAGGATGGCCGAGCCGATCAGCACGTTGGAGGCGGCGAGCAGCACGAAGGAGGCGAGCGAGGCGAAGACCCGCACCTGAACCAGGCGCTCGGCGGACGCCGAGCAGTTGCCCGTCGCGTTCATCCCTTATCCACCGCCTCCGGCCCCCCTCTCTCTCTCTCTCTCTGACTCTCGCTTCCGCCCCGGGGACCGAAACCACATGAACTCGTGCAGTTTCCTCGGGGCGAGTTCGCCAAAGGCCAGCCCCTGACGCGCTGGCCCCCTCCTCTGAAAGGGACAGCTGCCCTCCGGCTCCTGTCCCGTCGGGGCGTGCCGGCCACCCGCCCCGCCCTGACGTCCCATGCCAGGTGGGTGGGGGTGAGGGGAGGGGGGGGGTGAGGGGAGGGGGGGGTGAGGGGAGGGGGGGGGTGAGGGGAGGGGGGGGGTGAGGGGAGGGGGGGGGTGAGGGGAGGGGGGGGGTGAGGGGAGGGGGGGGGTGAGGGGAGGGGGGGGGTGAGGGGAGGGGGGGGGTGAGGGGAGGGGGGGGGGTGAGGGGAGGGGGGGGGTGAGGGGAGGGGGGGGGTGAGGGGAGGGGGGGTGAGGGGAGGGGGGGGTGAGGGGAGGGGGGGGGTGAGGGGAGGGGGGGGGGTGAGGGGAGGGGGGGGTGAGGGGAGGGGGGGGTGAGGGGAGGGGGGGGTGAGGGGAGGGGGGGGTGAGGGGAGGGGGGGGTGAGGGGAGGGGGGGGTGAGGGGAGGGGGGGTGAGGGGAGGGGGGGGTGAGGGGAGGGGGGGGGTGAGGGGAGGGGGGGTGAGGGGAGGGGAGGGGGGTGAGGGAAACCTCAGTGCTCCGGCGATTATCCCTCCCGGAGGAGGGTTACAGGGTTCACCTCCTGCGTTTTCAGGTGGCCTCCCGGCAGCCGCATAGGGGTATAATATGCGACTTTCCATCGGGGTATTTTGGCCACCTGAGGCTGAGATGGAGGTCGAATTCAGGTGTCCAGAATACCCGAATGTAAAGCTGCCTAAAATACCCAAATGCCGCTGTCAGGAGGCCACCTGAAATTAGAGAACCGGGGCCCTGAGGAACACTTACCAAAAGCGGCTTTCAGGTGTTCCGATACAGATCATGCGCCGCCGGCAGGCGCGGCTGGGGGGCCGGGACGGTTGAAGAAGAGCCCCATCCGAGCGAACACCGGCTCCTGTGGACTGTGGCCGTAGTCCCACTGCTGCTTTCAGGTGCAACGGGGGGGATTCTCGGAGCTGGAGAATATACCTACAGGAGGAGGTTTAGGTGAGTGCTCCTCCTGGCCGGGTTCTCCACTTTCAGGTGGCCACCCGACAACTGCATAGGTATAATAGGTGGCTTTATATCGGGGTTTTCTGGCCTCCTGAAAGTGCTTTAACCCCCTTTGGGGAGGAGGAATAGTCTCCGGCTTGGAGTGCTCCCCCAAAGCACCTGAAAGCAACAAGGCAAGCTTTTGGGTGCCTAGCTGGGGGCAGGCTGATGGCAGCTGCCCTCCTCGCTACCAACATCTATCCACCCTGCTGCCGACACCCATCCTTCCCGTTGCCTGACAGCCCTCCGGCCTGGGACTATGGGGCTGGGGTGTCCGGCACGGGACTGCAGAGCTGGAGTGGCCAGCGCGGGAAGTCCACTGGAGCTAGCGTTCGTTCCGACGCAGCTCTCCTTCAGCTGACACGTTCAGGTGACAGAAAGGCGTCTTCTCCGCGGCCACCTGAACATCCCAGCTCCACTCACCCAGCCACGTCTGATGGCGCATTATCTGTGTCCGAGCACCTGAAAGCTTCAGTGTGCAGGGCTGCTACCTCCAGGGCTTAGACTGCCTCCACTGTTTTTGCCAGGGAGTAGATATTGTCCTCCGGCGGCTTCTGCCTGGCACATTGGCTGTTGAGCGTAGACCCGGACACAGGCGTCCCCGATCAACCTTTCGACCTCCCTTTCATTCACCCTGTGTTCTGCCAGGCACAGTCGGGCTAACTCACGTAGGGCTCCTAGGTAGGACTCAGCCATCTCTCCGGGTAGCTGGGCACAAATACTCTGAAGGTACCACGTTTGTGGTAGGTTTGTACATGGTTTCTAGGGTGTTAATCGCTTCAGAGTACCCGGTGCAGTCTTTGAGGGCCTGGAAAGCTCGGGGACTCAGCTTTGAGCGGAGAAAGATGAGCCTTTTCCTGTTGGAGTCCAGGATGTTGTCGGCATGTGCCTTCGACGGTGTGCTTCCAGATTTCGAAGTGTGCCTGTGCTTCTGGATGACGTGGGTCAACTTCGAGGCTCCTGGCGCTCAGGAACTTCTTCATTACAGCTTCAAAATTTTATGTAGATTAAATTGTGATGCACTATTGAGCAGAAAGGCAGGCGCAAAACATAAAGTCTGCTCAACAGGTTTTTATTCTACATAAACTTCCACAGAGCTGGCTGTGAGAGTGCTGTGCTAGCTCTGAGACTGACCTCAAGGGGCCAGATCTAGCTTATCCCGGAGGATGATTGGCAGCTGACCAGGCTGGGCTTGGTCCATTCAGGTCAGCTGATTGACAGCCAGCCAGGTGTTGCCTTGTCCTCCAGTGCTCTTCCTGCAGGTACACAGGTCACCCCCTGCAGTCGGCTAGTGGTGTATCACCACACATCTGATTGCATGAGTACAATCCCACAGGTCCCTGCTGCAAAAAGCTGGCCGGCAGCCGCACTTGATGCAGAGCTTGAGCAGATTCGGGATTGTTATCAGATCATGAGGGGCATAGACAGGGTGGGCGGTCAGTACCTGGGTCCCCTGGGGGCAGGATCAGCGAACACCAGGGGACCTGTGTACAAGTGAGGGGAGGGAGGTTTAGGGGAGATGCCAGGGAGGCCTGGGATGCCTCGTCTCGGGAGGCTGAAACATTAGGGGCATTTAAGAGACTCTTGGATGGAGGGTTTAGTACTTTTTTAAAGGAATATATGGGTTGGCACAGCACCGAGGGCCGAAGGGACTGCATTGTTCTATGTCACCGAAGATTAGCCAGGTGGACCATGGAGAGCATTCTAGCCGGTGGCATCGCTGCCTGGTGCGGAGGCGCTGACGCCCAGAGTGGGGAGAGTTGTGAACTCAGCTGGCGACGTCATGGACACCAGACTCCACTCCATCGAGGGCGTCGACATGAGGTGGGGTCTTAAGGAAGCAGCCTCTGGCCTCAAGGACCCCTCACCCAGGCTGCGCCCTCCTCACTCTGCTACCGCCGGGGGGGAGGGCGGGGGATAGGAACAGGAGCCTGAAGATGAGCACAAGGACGGCTTCTTCCCCTCTGCCATCAGATTCCCGAATGATCAATGAACCACAGACATGGCCTCTCTTTGACTTTTTGTGCAATATTTTTATTTATTTTTGTAAGGCGGTTTATAGGAACGTTTGCCCTGTGACACTGCCGCAAAACAACAAATTTCGTGACTTGTTCGTGACAATAAATTCTGATTCTGATAAACATACAGACAAACAATACACATGCAGGACAAGTATTCATCTATAAAAATAAGTAAAATAAATATTGCTTCGTGAATATGAGAGTCTCAGAGGGTCAGTGTGTGCAGTTCCATTGGTCGTTCAGCGTTCTCTCTGTCCATCGGAAGAAGCTGTTCCTCAGCCTGGTGGTGCTGGTTCTGATCCTCCTGGATCTCTTCCCCCTGACGGGAGCAGCTTGGGTGGAAGAGGGTCCTCAATGATTCTGCACTCCCTCTTCAGACAATGATCCCGGTAGATCATGTCGATGGGGGGATGTTGAGGGAGAGTCCAGTCATCCCCTCTGCCACTCCTATGGTCCTGTGGTTGTCCTCCGATCCATTTCTCTGCAGCAACCGTACCCACACTGATGCAACCGGCCAGGAACTCCTGTCGATAGAGCTCCTGGGGAAGGTTGACATTGCTGGTGCCTGGTATCTTGGCTCACTTCAGTCCTTGCAGGAAGTTCAGCCGCTGTTGCGCCTTCCTGACAAGTGAGGTGTGTGTCCACAATAGGTCGCTAGTTAAGTTAACGCAGAGGAACTTGGTTCTCTCCACTACAGAGTTGTTGATGTGTAGTGGAAAGTGGTCGTTCCTGGTCCTCCTGAAGTCCATGGTCATCTTCTTCGTCTCATCCATGTTGTGACTCTTCCCCCATATCGTGAGATTTCTGTCGTGCGTGACTCATCTACAAACTTGATGACCCTGTTGGAGCTGGATCTGGTGAGGATGACGTGAGTCAGTCACATGAACAGGAGTGGGCTGAGCCAGTGCTCAGTGGGACAGTGCTCGACACTCTGCTACTGACCCAGACAGACTGCGATCTTTCCGTTAGGAAGTCCAGAATCCAGTTACAGAGAGGGGTGTAGAGTCTCAGTGACGACAGCTTGTCCCAAAGCCTCTGGGGAATGAAAAGAGAGAAATGCAAACAAACTGACGGCAAATACACAAAAAAAACGAATTAAATGATGTGCAATGTAAGAGCTTTGATTGAGTCTGAGGGTGGAGGGGGAGCAGCTGTTCCTGAACCTGATGAAGCGAGTCTTACATAGGAAATAGGAAGTAGGAACAGGAGTAGGCCAAAAATGGCCCATCGAGCCTGCTCCGCCATTCAATAAGATCATGGCTGATCTAATTTATGACCTAACTCCACCTACCTGCCTTCACAAGTCTTGAGGCACTTGTACCTCTTTCCTGATGGTAGCAGCGAGAATAGAGCATGTGCTAGGTGGTGTGGATCCTTGATGATCGCTGCTGCTCTCTGACGGCAGCGTCCCCCCACCCCCCCCCCCCCCCGTAGATTCATATTCAGTATCTCACATTTCTGCCTGTCGAGAAGTGTCCCAGATACATGCACCAGCAGACGGGGAGAGGGTACAGAGGAGATTTACCAGGATGTTGCCTGGATTGGAAAAATTATATAAAGCAAAGTTGTCAGAGCTGGGACTTTTCTCTTTGGAGCGAAGAAAGATGAGAGGTGACTAATTCCAGGTCTACAAGATTACGAGAGGCATTGATGGGTGGACGGCCAGCGCCTGTTTCCCAGGGTGGAGTAGCAAACACCAGAGGACATTTAAGGGACTCTTGGGCAGGCACATGGATGTAAGAAAAATGGAGGGTTATGAGGTCGGGAGGGTTTATTTTTATTCAGTAGGTATTTATAGGTTGGGACAACATCATGGGCTGAATGGACTCAGCCTATCTCTTAAACATGCATTATTCCTGGTGTCCAGAGCACGCTGCTGTCCTTGCACGCCCTCACAGTGCATCGGGATGGATGGTCTTCCCACAAGTAACAAGTGGTCTGCTGGATAAGGCAGTGTCTTTGGATTATTGATCATTCAGGAATCTGATGGCAGCGGGAAAGAAGCCGTCCTTGTGCCGCTGGGTGCTCGTCTTTAACCTCCTGTAACTTTTTCCTCGCTGGCAGAAGAGTGAAGAGGGCACAGCCTGGGTGGGGAGGGGGGGGGTGATCCTTGAGGATAGCTTTTTTAGGGCACCGCCTCATGTTGACAGAGTGGAGTCTGGTGCCTGTGGTGTCGCAGGCCGAGTTAACAACCCTCTGGAATTTATTCTTGCCCTGAGCGTTGGCGCCTCGGTACCAAGTAGTGATGCAATCGGCCAGAATGCTCTCCACGGTCCACCTGGAGAATTTTACGAGATTCTTACCAAACCTCCTCAGACATCTCAGAAATTTGAGCCGCTGGCGAGCCTTCTCAATAGGCTTTTTCAGGTGCATTCTACGCTAAGAATGCGCCTGAAGAAGCAGAAGTGGCCCTTTAAATTGCCATTCAGGTGGCAGCATTGAAAGCACAGGTCGGCGAGCATGACTCTCTCGTGATCAAGAGCTTCCTCTGCACACTGGCGGTCTCTCTCACTGTCCTACCTGTCAAGTGCCAACATGATCGCCTGCAGCTCCTTCATGAGAACCTGACCCTTGGTCGGTCGCTGGCCCTTGCGTCTGGGACCAGAGGCTGTGGGTGGAAACAGGAAAAGTGCATCAGTGCTTCTCCATAAACACAACCTTAATGCTACTGTACCTGTGTTCTCTGTTGAGAGTGCCGGCTCGCCACTTCCAGGGACAGTGACCTCTGCGCTTTCTCTTTCGGGAGCATCCAAATCTGTGGCTGCCAGGTCCTCAGCGGTGGCCTCCTCCTCCTGGACCGGCATGTCTCCTCTATTGCCGCTGTGTGAACCCTGAGATCCCTCCGGGACGAGCTCTGGGGAATCAGGGGTCTCCAGAGCGCTGGCTACATTTAAGGGAGTAGCTGAGCAGCTAGCCCCCCCAGAGAGTGTGGCACTGGTTGAAGTACTGCCACTCCTTGCGCCCATTGCCACTCCTCCTGCTGTGGTCCAGGACAGCGTAGAATTTCTTCCTCATGCTCTTCTGCTTCGTGACCACCTGGTATTTACTCCGCTGGTGCCCTTGTGCTGCGAGCACTCCAGACAGGCGCTCAAATGTGGGACCATCCTAAATGTCCCAGTGAGTTCCCTTTCCTGGGACTCCTGAGTCAGATGTTCTAGAAGGAGTCTTATCTCTTCATCAGATCAGTTACAAGCCTTTCTTGGAGCCATTGTTCAAATCCACTGTTTTCCTTCACTGGTAAACATAACGACTGAATCTGTACTAGCCTGCCTGCACTATGTGCTTCAAGATACGCGCCAGGCGTCTCAGGCTGACGATGTCACTGCCACGTCAGCAGCCCGCCGCTTTCAGCCAGCTGCTTTCAGGTGGCTGGGTGAGCCACTGAGCTGAGCTGATTATCCCTCTCGGAGGAGGGTTACGTAGCTCACCTCAAGAGTGCCTCCTGCACATTCAAAGCAGGCCTCAAAACAGCTGCATATTGTCTAAACATGCAGCTTTACATGTAGGGCAATTAGCCACCTGAAAGTGCCTAGTGATTGCATTGCCGTGGAGGTGCCAGGACAGATCCTTGGAGATGTTAGCACCCAGGAATTGATCCTTTCCACTACTGAGAGCTCTGCATTCTATTCCCCCTGAAATGAATGCCAGCACTGCATTTGCCTGCTTCACCACCGTCTCAAGCTGCAAGTTCATCCTCAGGCCGTCCTGCACCAGAATTTTTGCATCTGGGCACCTTCAGTTTCTTCTGATTTTAAAAAAAGTCTGCTCTGCGGCAGCACGCCACTAGTCAGGCGAACCGGCTCCGCTTGTAATCCACATAGCAGGCCAGCCAGCCAAAATGGTGCCGTCGGGGGTTTCCCCTTCTTCTCAGCACTGGGCTCAGAAGCCCGCGCTGGGGGACCACGTGATGCCCGAGTGATGTCGGCGACCCCCCCCCCCCCCCCCCCAGCGCAGTTCTCGGCCAGGTCCGGGCTGGGAGTATAAGTCCAGTCCGGCAGCCAGCAATAAACCAGTTTTCTGCTCACTGAGCTCAACCCATCTGATTGTGTGTTCTTTCAGTTGTAGTGTAGCTGCCGCTACAATTGGTGACCCCAACTGGTTCAAACGTCTTCGAACCCAACAAGAACGAACCTGGGATCAGTGCTATAGCTGTCAAGCTGCCTGACTTCTGGGTTCAGGAGCCGGAGACCTGGTTTGGCCATAGGGAGGCCAGATTTCATCCGACACGACCAAATTCTACCATGTGGTCGCCGCCCTGAACCAGGCCACTGCCAAACGTGTGCTGCACCTCGTTCAGCACCCACCCACTGAAGACAAATACAGGACCATCAAGCAAGTGCTCACCGGCTCCCTCGGACTATCCAGGCGCCAGCGTGCCACTCGGATGCTGCACCTCGACACCTTGGGGAATAGGTCCCCGATGGAGCTGATGGACGAGATGCTCACGCTCATGGGTGATCACACCAACTGCTCACTCTTCGAGTGCATTTTTCCTTGACCATCTGCCCGACGACATCCGGCCGTTACTGGCCCAAGAGAGCTTTACCGACCCGAGGAAGGTCGCTTATGGCTCGAACGATTCTGGAAGGCTCAGCAGTCCAACAGGTCACGAGGCACAGGCATGACCACGCCAAGCCCTCCCCTTGCGCTGCAGTAGAGCATCCAGCCCCTGCAGGGGCCACCGAGAGCATAACCAGGGGCATGGCATCCGCTCTAGGCCTCTGCTTCTACCACCAGCACTGGGGAGCCAAGGCTCGGAAGTGTCCTCAGCCCTGCTCGTTCCAGGGAAACGAGCAGGCCGGCCACTGTTAATGGCTGCAGCGACCGGCCAAGAACACAGCCTCCTCTACCTGGAGGACTCAGTCAGCAGTTGGCGGTTCCTTGTTGACACTGGAGCCCAGATCAGTGTCATCCTGGCCATGGCTATCGAGTCCAGGAACCAACCTTGAAGACCTCCCCTCCGTGCGGCCAACACAACAGAGATCTGGAAGTATGGAGACAAGACACTCCACTTACAGATCGGCCGATGAAAGTTCTCGTGGAGGTTCACCGTCTCGTCCCTTCTGACCGTCATCCTGGGTGCCGGCTTCTGGTGGACATTCGGGGTAGGCGCCTGGTGGACGCCCGTACTTTCCAGGCTGTTCGCCGCGACAGCTCCCGCACAGAGCAGCTGCAGATGGCCATGATCAGCATGCCCAGAGATGAGTTCCAGCAAAACCTGGACGAGTTTCCAACCCTCCTCAAGCCACAGTTCTCCATTGCCTCACCACGCCACGGGGTGTTCCACCACATCTCCACCCAGGGCCCACCGGTTCACGCCAAGGCACGCCGGCTCCCGCCTGACAATCTCCAGGTGGCGAAGGAGGAGTTTTTGCATCTGTTGGAGCTGGGGATCATTCGGCGGTCTGACAGCCCGTGGGCCTTGCCGCTCCACCTGGTCCCGAAAGCCTCCGGCAGCTGGCACCCCTGCGGAGACTATTGACGGCTCAATGAGGCGACAGTTCCTGATTGTTACCCCATCCCTCACATCCAGGACTTTACGGCCAACCTGCATGGTGCGAGGGATTTCTCCAAGGTTGACCTGGTGCACGGGTATCACCAAATCCCAGTGCACCCTGAGGACATACCCAAGATGGCCATTATCACCCCCTTCGGCTTGTTCGAATTCCTTTGCATGCCGTTCGGGCTAAAGAACGCCGCTCAGACCTTCCAGCGCTTCTTGGACTCAGTGGGCAGGGACCTGGATGTCATCTTAATTTGCTTGGACGACATCCTCGTTGCCAGCAGGAATCAGGTGCAACACAAGGCTCACCTGCACGCCCACTTCTCCCAGCTGGCCGACTTCGGCCTCACCATCAACCCAGCCAACTGCCAGTTCGAGAAAGAATCCATGCAGTTCCTGGCCATATCATCACGGCCGAGGGAGCCATGCCTGCTGCTACAAAGGTCGCCGCTATCAAGGAGTTCCCACGCCCGGACAACCTCAAGGGGCTGCAGGAGTTCGTGGGTATGGTCAACTTCTATAACCGATTCATCCCAGGAGCCGCGCGCATCATGCAGCCGCTATTCGCCCTCATCGCAGCCAAGTACAAAACACTCACCTGGACCCCAGAGGCCTGCAGTGCATTCTAGGCCACCAAGGACGCCCTCGCGAAGCTACCATGCTCGCCCACCCACACACTGATCTGCATATGGCACTCTCCATCGATGCCTTTGCCACAGCTGTCGGCGCCATCCTGGAGCAGCAGGTGAATGGACAATGGAAGCCGCTGGCATTCTTCAGCCAGCTTCTCTACCCACCAGAGCACGCATAGTGCCTTTGACTGTGAGTTATTGGGCATGTACCTGGTGGTGCGGCATTTCCACTATTTCTTGGAGGGGAAGACTTTTACCATCTTCACTGATCATAAACCCCTCACTCAGGCGCTCGTGATGGCAAAGGATCCCTGGTCAGCCCGTCATCACCGTCATCTCTCCTTCGTGTCAGAGTTTACCACCGACATTCGGCACAAGGCAGGGAAGGACATCGTAGTCGCTGATGCACTCTCATGACTGGCCATCTGCGCATTGACACCCGGCCTCGACTTCGACCAGCTTGCCCGGGACCAGAAGTCCGATGAGGAGACTCAAGCCTTCAGGACTGCCATCACGGGCCTGCAGTTCCGAGACCTCCCGACTCCTAGCAGTGAAGGCACTGTCCTGTGTGATCTCTCCATGGGCACCCCACAGCCAGTGGTTCCCCAGCAGTGGTGCAGGCAAGTCTTCCATCACATCCATGACCTTTCACACCCATCCCTCAGGTCCACGGTCCATATAGTGGCAGAGCGGTTCGTCTGGCATGGGCTGCGGAAGCAGATCGCGGGCTGGGCCAGAACATGCATCCATTTCCAGATGTCCAAGGTGCACAGGCACACCAGGCTGCCCGTGCAAGAGTTCGAGCACATCCAGGAACAGTTCAGCTACATTCACATGGAGATAGTCGGGCCCTTACCAGTTTCCTGGCGCAACTGTTACCTGTTCACGGTGGTAGACCGCACCACTCGTTGGCCCGAGGCGATCCCGATGCCGGATGCCTCCACGGACTCCTGCTCCCGAGCGCTGTTGCACGGTTGGGTTGCCCGGTTTGGTGTTCCGAATCACCTCACTAGTGATTGGAGCACCCAGTTCACCTCTGCGCTTGGACACAGCTCGCCAACAGGTTGGGGATAGAGCTACACCGCACCACGGCCTATCACCTGCAGGCCAATGGGCTGGTCAAGTGTCTGCACTGCCACCTTAAGTCGGCACTTATGGCCTGTCTCACCGGTCCCGATTGGGTGGACAAACTGCCTTGGGTGCTCCTGGGCATCCGCTCCACACCCAGGAGGATCTGCAGGCGTCATCTATGGCGCACTGCTGGCACTGCACGGTGAGTTCATCAACGCGCCTCACAACCCCCAGCGATCGCCGCACAAGTTATTTCCCCCTTGTGATAGTACAGATTCTATCACCAATGTGTATATGTACAGATTGTAGTGTAGAATAACTGTGATTGGCTGAGAGTGTAGCCATGCCTACTGGCAGGTATTAAAGGATTGCTCCCAGCCAGACCAGGTCATTCTGGACTGATCGATCTACTTGTGATACGCTCCAGAATTTTAGTTAATAAAAGCTTTGGTTTGGATCAACAAGTTTTTGGTTCTTTCGACTCGCATTTCACCCATCTCCGAGCCCACTTGGATTCCTTAGTACCCCCACCACTGCCCAGACATAGCACACGGCCATCTTACGTCCCCAATGGGCTGCACTCCGCAGAGTACGTTTTTATTCGGCGGGGCCTGCCCGCGGCACCTCTGCAGAAACCTTACGAGGGGCCGTACAGGGTTGTCCAGCATTCAGGTTCTATGTTCACGCTGGATATCAGCGGCAGGCAAGAGCTATTTACTGTGGACAGGCTGAAGCCAGATCACCTCGACCCCACCAAACCAGTGATTGTAGCCCAGCCCAACAAGCGAGGCCACCCAGTTAAGAAGGACATTGGCGCCGGTTCTTGGGAGAGCTGTGTGGCGGCACACCACTAGGCAGGCGCCTTTGGGGGCTTTCCCCTTCTTTTCTGAGTAACGTCGGCACCCGCCAGCACGGTTCTCAGCCAGGTCTGGGCAGGGAGTATAAGTCCAGCCCGGCAGCCAGCAATAAACCAGTTTTCTGCTCACCGAGCTCAACTCGTCTGGTTGTGTGTTCTTTCAGTAGCAGTGTAGCTGCCACAACAGCTCGTTGATTTTTTAGACTGAAGTGCCATAACCATACACTTTCCAACACTATATTTCATTTGTCCATTCAAACTGCGATAACGAAGGAATCACGTGATGGAGTAGTGACCGGTCAGGGAATTCCAGCCCTCTCCCGAAAAGTTAAAAAAAAACACACAAAGCACAAAGGTACAAGATTAAAATTTATAAGAAAGTAAAAATAAAGGTGAGAAGAAAATGGCAGCGAAGAGAGAAAAGTCGAAAACAACGGGAAGAAAAGAGGAAGAAAGAATGTCGGAAGAAAAAGGTGAAGGCCTTACCTGTCCGAAGAGGCCCGCCGCGGAGAGAGAAGCTCGCTCCCGCAGGTCAGTGGAGGTCCCAGGCTCGGGACTACAAAAATGGCTCGCAGAGCCGAGTAAAAGTGCGCAACCGCGCATGAAAAAAAACACACTGACGGGAGGGGGGAACAGCTGCGGAGTCGATCTCCACAGCTGAGAGAGACACCTGCAGCACAGCAGCAGGTGCAGAACACAGACAATAATGACAACAAGAAAGAAGAGGGTAAAAAGAAAACAAGGAAACAGCAGATGGTCAATCCAGAGGAAGAAGAAGAAGAACAGAAAGAAGTGGAAGAAGAAGAGAAAAGCAAGACAATGGATGTAGCTTTTTTTAAAGAATATATGGAATCATCGGTTGAGGATGGAGATCTTGTCGCTGAGGAGGACTTTGCCGTCTGAGCTGCGCAGCGGGCTTTGGACTTGGGGTGAGGGGCCGTACACAGCCTTTAGAGCCTCGTAGAAACCCCTGAAGTCGCCAATGTCCGCGCTGAGCTGTGTTCGTTTGGCGAGGCTAGTCCACCACTCATTTTGGATCTCCCGGAGTTTGCGCTGAAGACGGCTGCATGCGCGACGGAAGGCTTGTTTCTTCTCTGGATAGGACGGCTTTGTAAGGTGAGCCTGGTGGGCAGCTCGCTTCTTTGCCAGCAGCTCCTGGATTTCCTGGCTGTTTTCGTCAAACCAGTCCTTGTTTTTCCTGGAGGAGAAGCCCAGTACCTCTTCAGTGGATTGCAGTATGGTAGTCTTCAACTGATCCCAGAGGGTTTCAGGGGACGGGTCCGTGAGGCGGGTTGCAACGTCAAGCTTTGCTTTGAGGTTTGCCTGGAAGTTTCCTCTCGCTTCGTCTGACTGCAGTTTTCCAACATTGAACCTCTTTCTGGGGGCTTTATTGTTCCTGGGCTTTGGCTTGAAGTGAAGGTTGAGCTTGCAGCGAACCAGCCGGTGGTCAGTGTGGCATTCCGCGCTAGGCATGACCCTGGTGTGGAGCACATCTTGTTTGTCACTTTCTCGCACCAGGATGTAGTCCAGGAGGTGCCAGTGTTTGGATCGGGGATGCATCCAGGTGGTCTTAAGGCTGTCCCTCTGCTGAAAAAGGGTGTTTGTAATGACAAGCCGCTGTTCTGCGCAGAGCTCCAACAGGAGGCGCCCATTGTCGTTGCACTTGCCGACGCCATGCTTGCCCAGGATTCCTGGCCAGGTTTCTGAGTCTTAGCCGACGCGAGCGTTGAAGTCGCCAAGGATGACAACCTTGTCGGCTGTAGGGGTGCGTTGGATGAGGTTGCGCAGGTCGGTGTAGAACTTGTCCTTTTCTGCTGGTTCCGCCTGGAGGGTTGGAGCATAGACACTGATGAGGGTGATGCGACGCTTGTTTTGAAGGGGGAGTCGCATGGACATGATTCGGTACGAGTGGCCTGTCGGAAGGTTTTCGAGTTTGGAGGCAATGGAGTTCTTGACCATGAAGCCTACACCAGATAGGCGTCATTCATCCAAAGGCTTGCCAGACCAGTAGAGTGTGTAGCCCGCGCCGTGTTCTTGGAGGCTGCCTACATCTGCCAGGCGGACTTCACTGAGAGCGGCTATGTCGATGTCAAGTCTGAGGAGTTCATGTGCAATGAGGGCAGACCGACGTTCAGGTCGGTGGCTGTCAGCCTTGTCTAGCATGGTTCTGATGTTCGATGGTCAGAACACTTCCAATCTCTTTTCAGTGCCAACCGCTCAGTCCAAGATTCCGCCCTGATCCAGCTCCCTCAACAGCCCCTAAGGCTAGAGCTG
Source organism: Narcine bancroftii (assembly GCF_036971445.1). Lineage (NCBI taxonomy): Eukaryota > Metazoa > Chordata > Chondrichthyes > Torpediniformes > Narcinidae > Narcine > Narcine bancroftii. The sequence goes on along the minus strand of NC_091470.1, from coordinate 200,354,426 downwards.
GATGAGGTTCCCACCCTGGATGAGACATATAAGGCAATCGAACAACTGAAAAGTGGCAAAGCAGCAGGTATGGATGGAATCCCCCCAGAAGTCTGGAAGGCTGGCGGCAAAACTCTGCATGCCAAACTGCATGAGTTTTTCAAGCTTTGTTGGGACCAAGGTAAACTGCCTCAGGATCTTCGTGATGCCACCATCATCACCCTGTACAAAAACAAAGGCGAGAAATCAGACTGCTCAAACTACAGGGGAATCACGTTGCTCTCCATTGCAGGCAAAATCTTCGCTAGGATTCTACTAAATAGAATAATACCTAGTGTCGCCGAGAATATTCTCCCAGAATCACAGTGCGGCTTTCGCGCAAACAGAGGAACCACTGACATGGTCTTTGCCCTCAGACAGCTCCAAGAAAAGTGCAGAGAACAAGAGTCCTTTGTTGACCTCATCAAAGCCTTCGACACCGTGAGCAGGAAAGGGCTTTGGCAAATACTAGAGCGCATCGGATGTCCCCCAAAGTTCCTCAACATGATTATCCAACTGCACGAAAATCAACAAGGTCGGGTCAGATACAGCAATGAGCTCTCTGAACCCTTCTCCATTAACAATGGCGTGAAGCAAGGCTGTGTTCTCGCACCAACCCTCTTTTCAATCTTCTTCAGCATGATGCTGAACCAAGCCATGAAAGACCCCAACAATGAAGACGCTGTTTACATCCGGTACCGCACGGATGGCAGTCTCTTCAATCTGAGGCGCATGCAAGCTCACACCAAGACACAAGAGAAACTTGTCCGTGAACTACTCTTTGCAGATGATGCCGCTTTAGTTGCCCATTCAGAGCCAGCTCTTCAGCGCTTGACGTCCTGCTTTGCGGAATCTGCCAAAATGTTTGGCCTGGAAGTCAGCCTGAAGAAAACTGAGGTCCTCCATCAGCCAGCTCCCCACCATGACTACCAGCCCCCCCACATCTCCATCGGGCACACAAAACTCAAAACGGTCAACCAGTTTACCTATCTCGGCTGCACCATTTCATCAGATGCAAGGATCGACAATGAGATAGACAACAGACTCGCCAAGGCAAATAGCGCCTTTGGAAGACTACACAAAAGAGTCTGGAAAAACAACCAACTGAAAAACCTCACAAACATAAGCGTATACAGAGCCGTTGTCATACCCACACTCCTGTTCAGCTCCGAATCATGGGTCCTCTACCGGCACCACCTACGGCTCCTAGAACGCTTCCACCAGCATTGTCTCCGCTCCATCCTCAACATCCATTGGAGCGCTTACACCCCTAACGTCGAAGTACTCGAGATGGCAGAGGTCGACAGCATCGAGTCCACGCTGCTGAAGATCCAGCTGCGCTGGATGGGTCACGTCTCCAGAATGGAGGACCATCGCCTTCCCAAGATCGTATTATATGGCGAGCTCTCCACTGGCCACCGTGACAGAGGTGCACCAAAGAAAAGGTACAAGGACTGCCTAAAGAAATCTCTTGGTGCCTGCCACATTGACCACCGCCAGTGGGCTGATAACGCCTCAAACCGTGCATCTTGGCGCCTCACAGTTTGGCGGGCAGCAACCTCCTTTGAGACCGCAGAGCCCACCTCACTGACAAAAGGCAAAGGAGGAAACACCCAACCCCAACCAACCAATTTTCCCTTGCAACCGCTGCAATCGTGTCTGCCTGTCCCGCATCGGACTTGTCAGCCACAAACGAGCCTGCAGCTGACGTGGACTTTTTACCCCCTCCATAAATCTTCGTCCGCGAAGCCAAGCCAAAGAAAGAAGAAAAAAGAATATGGAATCAGTGAAAGAATGGCAATTACAAGAATTTAATGAGATAAAAAGAAGAATTAAGGATGCAGAAGAAAAAAATGGAAATGACCATGTCAGAGATAGGAAAAAGAGTGGAAAATATGGAAGAACGAGAAATAATTGTAGAAATGGAAGTAGAGGAATTAAAAGAGAAATTAGAAGAATCTAATAAAAAAGTTAAAGAGGCACATGAGCTGTTAGCTCAGAAGATAGATATAATAGAAAACTATAATAGAAGAAATAATATAAAGATAGTGGGCCTTAAGGAAGATGAAGAAGGCAAGAATATGAGAGAATTTATAAAAGATTGGATCCCCAGGGTCCTAGGAAGACCAGAATTACAGGAAGAAATGGAAATAGAGAGGGCACATAGAACATTAGCCCCGAAACCACAACCGCAGCAAAAACCAAGATCCATTTTAGTAAAATTCTTAAGATATACAACAAGAGAAAATATATTGCAGAAAGCAATGAAGAAAGTAAGAGAAGACAAAAAGCCACTGGAATACAAAGGTCAAAAATTTTTTTTCTATCCAGACATAAGTTTTGAACTCCTGAAGAAGAGGAAGGAGTTCAATACAGCAAAAACGATCTTATGGAAAAAAGGATATAAATTTATGTTAAAGTATCCAGCGGTACTTAAAATAGTTATTCCAGGGCAGCAAAACAGACTATTCTCGGATCCAGAGGAAGCAAGGAAATTTGCAGAACATCTACTAAACAAGCAGAGAGGTGAAGACATGTAATGAGAGTAAAAATGACCACGATCTATATGTATATGTGTAAAGAGGTATATGTGTGTATATATATATATAGTGTGCATACATGAATGTATCCGTATTTAGAGGAAAATATTCTTTTTCTTTGGCTTGGCTTCGCGGACGAAGATTTATGGAGGGGGGTAAAAGTCCACGTCAGCTGCAGGCTCGTTTGTGGCTGACAAGTCCGATGCGGGACAGTATATAGAGTATAGATAAGAATTAATAAAGGAGGGAAAGGGAATAGAGTGAATAAGGAGGGAATTAAAAGAGTGACCTTTGTTACATATGAAAGGCAAATTAAAATGTACTTTGAAATAAATACGGAATCAGTGAAAGATAAGTTTATACTATGCGATGCAATGAAAGCGTTCATTAGAGGGCAAATAATAAGTTATGTAACCAAGATGAAGAAGGACTATAATCAGGAAACAGAGCAGTTGGAAAGGGATATAGTAAGTATAGAAAAAGAATTAGCAATGAAGGAAGATACAACTAAAAGAAGAGAATTGGCAGATAAAAAAATAAAATATGAAACACTACAAACTTATAAGGTGGAGAAGAACATACTGAAGACAAAACAGAAATATTATGAATTAGGGGGAAAAATGCACAAAATTCAAGCATGGCAGCTTAAGACAGAACAAGCTAAGAAAATGGTATTGGCATCAAGGAAAAAAGACAAACAAATCACATATAATCCAACGGAGATCAAGGAAAACTTTAGAGAATTCTATGAACAATTATACCAAACTGAAAACGAAGGGAAAGAAGGGAAAATAGATGAATTTTTAACCAAAATTGAACTACCAAAATTACAAATAGTGGAACAAAATAAATTAACAGAACCATTTGAAATAGTAGAAATACAAGAGATAATAAAAAATTTACCAAATAATAAAACACCAGGAGAGGATGGATTCCCAATAGAATTCTATAAAACATTTAAAGATTTATTAATTCCTCCCCTCCTGGAAGTAATCAACCAGATTGATAAAACACAAAGCTTACCAAATTCATGTCTTCTTTCTTTGGCTTGGCTTCGCGGACGAAGATTTATGGAGGGGGTAAAAAGTCCACGTCAGCTGCAGGCTCGTTTGTGGCTGACCAGTCCGATGCGGGACAGGCAGACACGATTGCAGCGGTTGCAAGGGAAAATTGGTTGGTTGGGGTTGGGTGTTGGGTTTTTCCTCCTTTGCCTTTTGTCAGTGAGGTGGGCTCTGCGGTCTTCTTCAAAGGAGGCTGCTGCCCGCCAAACTGTGAGGCGCCAAGATGCACGGTTTGAGGCGTTATCAGCCCACTGGCGGTGGTCAATGTGGCAGGCACCAAGAGATTTCTTTAGGCAGTCCTTGTACCTTTTCTTTGGTGCACCTCTGTCACGGTGGCCAGTGGAGAGCTCGCCATATAATACGATCTTGGGAAGGCGATGGTCCTCCATTCTGGAGACGTGACCCATCCAGCGCAGCTGGATCTTCAGCAGCGTGGACTCGATGCTGTCGACCTCTGCCATCTCGAGTACCTCGACGTTAGGGGTGTGAGCGCTCCAATGGATGTTGAGGATGGAGCGGAGACAACGCTGGTGGAAGCATTCTAGGAGCCGTAGGTGGTGCCGGTAGAGGACCCATGATTCGGAGCCGAACAGGAGTGTGGGTATGACAACGGCTCTGTATACGCTTATGTTTGTGAGGTTTTTCAGTTGGTTGTTTTTCCAGACTCTTTTGTGTAGTCTTCCAAAGGCGCTATTTGCCTTGGCGAGTCTGTTGTCTATCTCATTGTCGATCCTTGCATCTGATGAAATGGTGCAGCCGAGATAGGTAAACTGGTTGACCGTTTTGAGTTTTGTGTGCCCGATGGAGATGTGGGGGGGCTGGTAGTCATGGTGGGGAGCTGGCTGATGGAGGACCTCAGTTTTCTTCAGGCTGACTTCCAGGCCAAACATTTTGGCAGTTTCCGCAAAGCAGGACGTCAAGCGCTGAAGAGCTGGCTCTGAATGGGCAACTAAAGCGGCATCATCTGCAAAGAGTAGTTCACGGACAAGTTTCTCTTGTGTCTTGGTGTGAGCTTGCAGGCGCCTCAGATTGAAGAGACTGCCATCCGTGCGGTACCGGATGTAAACAGCGTCTTCATTGTTGGGGTCTTTCATGGCTTGGTTCAGCATCATGCTGAAGAAGATTGAAAAGAGGGTTGGTGCGAGAACACAGCCTTGCTTCACGCCATTGTTAATGGAGAAGGGTTCAGAGAGCTCATTGCTGTATCTGACCCGACCTTGTTGGTTTTCGTGCAGTTGGATAATCATGTTGAGGAACTTTGGGGGACATCCGATGCGCTCTAGTATTTGCCAAAGCCCTTTCCTGCTCACGGTGTCGAAGGCTTTGGTGAGGTCAACAAAGGTGATGTAGAGTCCTTTGTTTTGTTCTCTGCACTTTTCTTGGAGCTGTCTGAGGGCAAAGACCATGTCAGTGGTTCCTCTGTTTGCGCGAAAGCCGCACTGTGATTCTGGGAGAATATTCTCAGCGACACTATTCATGTAAAACAGCAATAATTACAGTAATACTAAAGCAAGGGAAAGATCCACTTGCACCAGCGTCATATAGACCAATATCTTTACTTAACACAGATTATAAGATAATAGCTAAATTATTAGCAAACAGATTAGCAGAGTATGTACCTAAAATGGTAAATCTAGACCAAACTGGATTTATTAAAAAAAGACGCACAACAGACAATATTTGTAAATATATTAACTTAATTCATGCAGTAGAAGGGAGTAAAGCGCCAACAGAAGCAGTTGCTTTAGACGCAGAGAAGCCTTTGACAGAGTAGAATGGAATTATTTATTCAAAGTATTGCAAAAATTCAGTTTACCAGAGAAGTATATTAATTGGATTAAAGCATTATATAAGGGGCCATTGGCAAAAGTGACAGTAAATGGATATATATCAAAGCAATTTAACTTAAGCAGCTCAGCACGGCAGGGATGCCCACTATCACCCTTATTGTTCGCGTTAGCTATAGAACCACTAGCAGAATTGATAAGAACAGAAAATAATATAAAAGGGATAAAAATAAAAGACAAGGAATATAAAATCAGTTTATTTGCGGATGATGTTATAGTATACTTAACAGAACCAGAACTATCAATAAAAGAATTATATAAGAAATTGAAGGAATATGGAGAAGTGTCGGGTTACAAGATTAACGTAAATAAAAGTGAAGCAATGCCTATGAATAATGCGGATTTCTCAAAATTTAAGAAGGAATCACCATTCAGATGGCAAATGCAAGCAATAAGATACCAAGGTATACAAATAAATAAAAACCTCGGCCATCTATATAAACTCAATTATTATCCACTAATGAAAAAATTACAGGACGATTCAGAGCATTGGAAAGATTTACCATTAACACTAATAGGAAGGATAAACTGTATTAAAATGAACATTTTCCCAAGGATATTATACCTATTTCAGGCATTGCCAATACACTTGACAGAGAAATTCTTCAAGGAGTTAAAGAAAATAATAAGGAAATTTTTATGGAAAGGGAGGAAACCAAGGATAGCACTAGATAAATTAACAGAATGGTATAAACAAGGAGGCTTACAACTGCCAAACTTTTAAAATTATTATAGAGCCGCACAATTAAGATACCTATCAGATTTTTATCAAACAAGGGAAAAGCCAGATTGGACTAGATTAGAATTAGATAAAATAGGGGAAAAGATACCTGAACACATATTATATAAATGGGACAAAAAATTGGTACAACGTAGGAGTTCTCCAGTATTACATCATCTACTCAATATTTGGAAGAAGATTCATGTAGAAAGGAATAAAACAAATTACCAATTACCAAAAGTAATATTGATGCAAAATAAGTTACTCCCTTTTACAATAGATAACCTTTCCTTTAGAGAATGGGAGAAAAAAGGGATCAAAAGAATAGAAAATTGTTTTTCAGGAAATAGATTATTATCCTTTGAACAAATGAAAGATAAATACAATATAACTCAAGATACAGTGCTGGCATATTACCAATTGAGATCCTACTTGAAGGACAAATTAGGAAGCAGTCTGAGGTTACCAGAGGGAAGTAATTTTGAATATGTGATTACAGATACAATGATAATCAAAAGATTTATAACAAATATGTATATTAAACTGCAAGACAAGGAGAATGAGGAAACAAATGGTAAAACTAAACAAAAATGGGAACAAGATTTAAATATAAAGATAAAAAAGGAAACATGGGAGAAGTTATGTTCTGGAACGATGAGAAATACAATAAATACGAGGTTACGTATGATACAATATAACTGGATACACAGACTATACATTACACCTCAAAAGTTAAATAAATGGGACCCAACAGTATCCGATAGATGTTTTTGATGTAAAAAAGAAATGGGAACAACAATTCATGCAATTTATACAGGTGATAAAGTAGAAAAATTTTGGGAAGATCTGAACCAAATATTAAATAAAATTACAGAAAACAATATACCAAAAAATCCAGAGATCTTCCTCCTAAGTAACATAAAAAACAAAGAATTTGGAATTGATTTGGATGGTGCACGAAAAAGATTTGTTAAGATAGCTCTAGCCGTAGCAAAAAAATGTATTATGTCAACCTGGAAATTGGAAGATAATTTGAAAATACAACAATGGTATATAGAAATGAATAAATGTATTCCATTAGAAAAATAACATAGTTTAAGAAATAATATGGAAATATTTGAACAAATATGGGAGCCTTACATGAAACACAATAGAGAAAACCTACCGGGGACATTCACTACCTAAATTAACGAAAGGAGAAGGAAATGAAAAGAATTGACTCAGTGGAATTTCTTGTTTATTTTTATTGAATGACAACATTGTTTGACTTGTTTAATGTATCTTAGATTTTGTACTTTAAATGGATGGGGGGGGAGGTAGGGAGGGTGGGATGGGAGGAGGGAGGGGGGAGAAAATGACACTGTATATATTTGAAAAGGAAAATGTATGTATCATGGCCAATGTGGTTTATGGTATGAAAAATAAAAAAATTAAAAAAAACAAAAAAAACTGTGATAACAGCAGGAGAGAAAATGTGCGTGAACCTGGAGGTTCGTGCATTTGGAACAGTAGAAATACAAGAGATAATAAAAAAATTACCAAATAATAAGACACCAGGAGAGGATGGACTCCCAATAGAATTCTACAAAACATTTAAAGACCTATTAATACCGCCCCTCCTGGATGTAATCAACCAGATTGATGAGACACAAAACTTACCAGATTCATGTAAAACAGCAATAATTACAGTGATACTAAAACAAGGGAAAGATCCACTCTCACCAGCGTCATATAGACCAATATCTTTGCTAAACACAGATTATAAGATAATAGCTTAACTATTAGCAAACAGATTAGCAGAACATGTACCGAAAATGGTAAATTTAGACCAAACTGGATTTATCAAAAAAAGACGCACAACAGACAATATTTGTAAATTTATTAACTTAATTCATGCAGTAGAAGGAAATAAAGCACCGGCAGTAGCAGTTGCTTTAGACGCAGAGAAGGCCTTCGACAGAGTAGAATGGAATTATTTGTTCAAAGTATTGCAAAAATTCAGTTTACCGGAGAAGTATATTAATTGGATTAAAGCATTATATAAGGGACCGTTAGCGAAAGTGACAGTAAATGGACATGTATCAAAGCAATTTAACTTAAGCAGGTCAACGCGGCAGGGATGCCCACTATCACCGTTATTGTTTGCGCTAGCTATAGAACCACTAGCAGAATTGATAAGAATAGATAATAATATAAAAGGAATAAAAATAAAAGACAGGGAATATAAAATCAGTCTATTTGCGGATGATGTGATAGTGTACTTAACAGAACCAGAACTATCAATAAAAGAATTATATAAGAAATTGAAGGAATATGGAGAAGTGTCGGGATACAAGATAAACGTAAATAAAAGTGAAGCAATGCCTATGAATCACGCGGATTTCTCAAAATTTAAGAATGAATCCCCATTCAGATGGCAAATGCAGGCAATAAGATACCTAGGTGTACAAATAAACAAAAATCTAGGCCAATTATATAAACTCAATTACAATCCACTAATGAAAAAATTACAGGACGATTTAGAGCATTGGAAAGAGCTACCACTAACATTGATAGGAAGGATAAACTGTATTAAAATGAACATTTTTCCAAGGATACTATACTTATTTCAGGCATTGCCAATACAACTGACAGAAAAATTCTTCAAAGAGTTAAAGAAAATAATAAGGAAATTTTTATGGAGAGGGGGGAAACCGAGGATAGCACTAGATAAATTAACAGAATGGTATAAACAAGGAGGCTTACAATTGCCAAAGTTCAAAAATTATTATAGAGCCGCACAATTAAGATACCTATTAGATTTTTATCAAACAAGGGAAAAACCAGACTGGACGAGATTAGAATTAGATAAAGTAGGGGAAAAGATACCTGAACACATATTATATAAATGGGACGAAAAATTGGTACAACATAGAACTTCTCCAGTATTACACCATCTTCTCAATATTTGGAAAAAGATTCATGTAGAAAGAAATAAAACAAATTATCAATTACCAAAACTAATATTGACGCAAAATAAGCTACTCCCTTTTACAATAGACAACCTTTCCTTTAGAAAATGGGAAAAAAAAAGGATTAAAAGAATAGAAAATTGTTTTTCAGGAAGTAGATTCTTATCCTTTGAACAAATGAGAGATAAGTACAATATAACAGGAGATACAGCGCTGGCATATTACCAGCTGAGATCCTACTTGAAAGATAAATTAGGAAGCAATTTGAGTTTACCAGAGGGAAGCAACCTTGAATATGTGATTACAGATACAATGTTAATCAAAAGATTTATAACAAATATGTATATTAAACTGCAAGAAAAGGAGAATAAGGAAACAAATGGTAAAACTAAACAAAAATGGGAACAAGATTTAAATATAAAGATAAAAAAGGAAACATGGGAGAAATTATGTTCTGGAACGATGAGAAATACAATAAATACGAGGCTACGTATGATACAATATAATTGGTTACACAGACTATACATTACACCGCAAAAGTTAAATAAATGGGACCCAACAGTATCTGATAGATGTTTTCGATGTAAAAAAGAAAGGGGAACAACAATTCATGCAATCTGGACATGTGAGAGAGTAGAAAAATTTTGGGATGATCTCAATCAGATATTAAATAAAATAACAGAAAACAATATACCAAAGAATCCAGAGAACTTTCTCCTAAGTAACATAAAAAATAAAGAATTTGGAATTGACTTGGAGGATGCACAAAAAAGATTTGTTAAGATAGCCCTAGCCGTAGCAAAAAAATGTATTATGTCAACCTGGAAATTGGAAGATAATTTGAAAATACAACAATGGTACATAGAAATGAATAAATGTATTCCATTAGAAAAAATAACATATAGTTTAAGAAATAACATTGAAATATTCGAACAAGTATGGGAGCCTTACATTAAATACAATAGCGAAAACCTACCGGGAACAAACATTACCTAAGCTGATGGAAGGAGAAGAGAAGAAAAGAATGGACTCAGTAGAATTTCTGGTGTATTTTTGTTGAATGACAACATTGTCTGACTGGCTTAATGCAACCTAGATTGTATACCTAAAATGGATGAGTGGGGGGGTGGCTTGGGAGGAGGGAGGGGGGGGGAGAAAAAGTCACTGTATATGTGTGAAAAAGAAAAAGTGTATATCATGGCTAACGTGATTTATGGTGTGAAAAATTAAAAATTAAAAAAAAAACCTGGAGGTTCGTGGTTTCAAGCATGACAGAATGGGGGAGACATGAGGGTGACTGGGATGGGATGGGCCCTTTACCATGTTGGAACATGAGTCACATTTGACCCAAAAATAGTCCAAGGGAAGCAGACTGAGGCCAAGCCACTGGCTTATCTCACTGTTTCCCCCATCCTGACCTCAGAACAACACCCACCTCTCCATTCCACATGTAAACAGGCTGGATGGTTTCAAAAGCAAAACAGCTGGTTATCTCCTGACCATCTAATGCATGTCATATATCACACCATACAGTAACAGCAGAGTTAGAGAAGGGTCATGACCCCTCCACGAGGTCCCATCGACTTCCAGGGTAAGAAGCAACACAAAAATAACGCAGAGTGAAACTCCATCTACACCGTCCCATCACACACTCCCGGAGTCAGTCTCAAAGTGAAGCTCCCTCTACACCGTCCCATCACACACTCCCGGAGTCAGACTCAGAGTGAAGCTCCCTCTGCACCGTTCCATCACACACTCCCGGAGTTAGATGCAGAGTGATGTTCCCTCTACACTGTCCCATCACACCCGCCAGGGCAACAATTCATTGTATTTCCAACATTATAGCATCAACAAGCACTCTTTCTGATAAAGTGGAGAACTGCCAATCCCAAGCCATTGATTACACACAGAGTGAAGCCCTCTGTACGGTGCATTTTTGGTGAGTTGAACCAAGGCATGACTACACAGTAAATAGGAAAGCCATGGAAAGTGTTGTAAAATGGAGAGACACGGGAGTTCAGGTACATAGTTCCATGAAAGCCATGTCATAGGTAAATAATGTGGTGAAGAAGGCATGTGTTTGGGAAATCTTCACCAACCTGTCTGCTTGTGAGCCTATTCTCTCCCTACTGCTCCACCTGTGGAGGTGAGATCAGGGAACGTCGTCCCCACTGCTTCCCCTTTTGCCAACAGCTCCTCGTGTGTCTGGCTCTAAGAGCCTTTTAGCATCCTGACCTGAAGGACCTCGGGTGGAGCGCAGTGGTGGGACGTGTTCAGGAGAGGTATCCCCATGTCTGGGTTGCCATTACAAGGTCCCTCCACCCTTCCTAGCTACGGTCGGTGCCCACTTGTAAGGGCGGGCGGGGGGGCTGTGCTGGCAGGAGAGGGGATGATGGAGGTCTCCGAGTCTCCCCACTACCTAGGAAAGAAGAGAAGCCTTCCCTTCCTGGGAGATCAGGGGGACCCTGTGTACTGGGCTGTATCACATGGAGGGGAGATGGGTCCTAATTTGAAGCCCTTTCACCATCATTATGGACATAGACCCATGAGGATAACCCCAAGGGGTGGTGGAGTGGAGGGGGACCTGTGGATACCCCAGGCCCCCCTTAACCAGTGCATGAGGAAAAGGATGCGGCCATAGAGATTCTTCAGAGGTGAAAACTGCTTAGGAGATGTCATAAGTTTCCCAAGTTCTGGGTGTCTTTCTCTCTCTCTCTCTACAGGTGTTCCATGGAGAGCATTCTGGCGGGTTGTATCACTGGCTGGTACAGAAGGGCCAACACTCAGGACAAGAAAAGACTCCAGGGGGTTGTTAACATGGCCTGAGACATCACGGGCACCAGTCTTCACTCCATCAAGGACATCTAAAAGAACTGGCTGGTACAGAAGGGCCAACATTCAGGACAAGAAAAGACTCCAGGGGGTTGTTAACATGGCCTGAGACATCACGGGCACCAGTCTTCACTCCATCAAGGACATCTAAAAGAGGCGGTGATTTAGGACCCCTCACCACCCAGGTCGCGCCCTCTGCACTCTGCTCCAATCGGGTGGGGGTGGGTGGGGGGGGAATAAAGGTCCAGGAGCCTGAAGACGAGCACCCAGCGGCACAAGGATGGCTTCTTCCCCTCCGCCATCAGATTCCTGGACGGACAATGAACCACAGACATGGCCTCACTTTGACTTTTTCTTGCTCTGTTCTTATTTATTTTGTGAGGTGGTTCTTAGAAATGTTTGCCCTGTGATGCTGCCCCAAAACAAAGGATTTCATGACATGTTCATGATAATAAATTCTGATTCTTCTCTCTGTCTCTCCTATCTATTGCCCTCCATAGATGTTGACCCACCCTCCAGAATTTTG